>NW_016158243.1:96258-147536 GCF_001687245.7 Rhagoletis zephyria | reverse complement strand
CAGGGGGTTCCCCGCTTCTCCGCCATCCGGCGGGCGCGGGTCTGTGCTGCTGTTGTTGCTGTGGCCCGCTTCTCTGCTTTGCAGCAGGCGCGGGTAAGTGTGCCTGTTTATTGGGCCCGCTCTTCCACCTATCGGCAGGTGCGGGTTTGTTGCCTTTGCTGCTACGCTCATTCTCGACCTCCATTCTGACGCTGGCCATGGCTCTGGCCTCAACTGGGGGCTTGCCCTGTTCCAGGTACCGGAGGTACCACTTGACCTCGGAGCCATTCAAATCTTCGCGGTGTCGGTCGTCCAGAGCCCCTGGCTGACCTGGCAGAGGCATCGGAGGAGGTTTGGCCCTGCGGTTTTTCTTCCTCCTCTGCTTCTCCCAAACAGACTCGTCAGATGTAGCGGAGGCGTTGCTGCTGGGGGACCTGTGTCTACCTTCCCCCTTCCGGTTACCGCTGTCAGAGCGGCGCCGACTCTTTGAGCGCTCCCGGCTTTTTGAGCGGTGACGACTCTTTGAGCGCTCCCGGCTCTTTGAGCGGTGACGACTCTTAGAGCGGCGCCGACTGCTTGAGCGATGCCGACTGTTGGAGCGGTGACTGCCCTCGGTACGGTGGCTGCTTTCTGATCTCGCTGTTTCTGTGTGCCTGTAAAGAGAACTGCCGGACCGGTGTTGCGGCCGATCTAATTCGGCAGATGAATCATACAAATCTAAGACATCTTGATTTGCCCCGTGCCTTGCTACAGGACGCCTCTGCACTGGTGCCTGGACGTTCGTCATCCCTCGCATGCTCGATGAACAGCGATGCTTCCTCTGCTGTCAGCTTGTCCAAGAAGCTGCTCTTGCGCTTGGCGTTCTTAGAGCCTTCTAGCGTGCTGCTGCTTGGCGTTGCTGGTGTACCTGTAGCTTTTGCTATTACGGCTGATGCCGTTATGCCCACCGCCGCTGGTGGCGCGGGTCTGTGGTAGATTTTGTTGTTGTAGCTGTAGTTGCTGTTGTTGTTTTGTTTTTTTGGTTTTTTGTTGTTGTTTTGTTTGTAGTTGTGCTCATCTTTTGTGGTGTGAAGTTGTTGGGGATGGATGCTTATTACAATGGGGAGATGGTCACTCCCATATAGATCCTCTTGTAGTTCCCATTTTGCTGCGATGGCTATATCCGGGCTGGCAAATGACAGGTCAATGTGTGTAAATGTGTTTCTTGTAGAGAAGTGAGTAGGGGGCCCATCGTTGAGGAGGATGAAATTGGACTGCGTTGAGGAGGATGAAATTGGCTAATATTTTACCTTTCTGGTTATTTTTAGGGGAGCCCCACATATTGTGCCATGAATTGAAGTCGCCCGTTATTGGACATGATTTGTTGTGTGGACGTTGTGCAGGTTTGTTTGGTTAAAGCTTTGTGTGGGAGTAATGTATGCAGATATCACTGTGAACTTTATTCATCGAAGTCGTTACCGATAGTGATTTGTTTGTGTTGGATGGAGTTATGGATGAGGAGGGCTGCCCCACCGAAAGAGCTGGGAGCAGTGTTTGTTGAATAGATAGAATAGTTTATTGGTATTGTGAAACGGTCGTGTGGCTTGATGTGGGTTTCTTGAAGGGAGATTACTTTTGGGTTGAATTGCTTTATTAAGATTGAGGGCCGGTTACTCAATGTCTGGTTAACACTAATCTGTGGTTAAACATCGTTATCGACGTCTTCGACTCCATGCATATAACGATGTTTAACCGCAGATTAGTGTTAACCAGACATTGAGTAACCGGCCCTAAGAGTTCGTTATAATTGTTTAAATAACCTCGAATTTTCCATTGCAAAGTTTTTATTGGCATAACTAGTATGGCAAATATACATTTTTTATTTAAAATGTAGAGTTTAAGCTGTGGTAGTCTTCTCCTTCGTGTAGATATTCAGCGTCTTCCGTGGGTTGTATACGCTTTTTAATTGTACTCTTTTACGTTTTGACATTTTAACCGGAAATATTTTTGTTGTGAGCTTCGTTGATTTGGCAGAAGTTGTAGGTAGCGCCTGGGGTTCGGAGTCAGAATTACTGGGAGCGTCTGAGTAGCTTACTGGTTGACGAAGTGTGGTAATGGGTTTTGGGACCAGTGCTGGTGGTAGTGGTGTTGATGTTGTAGGTTCATTTGTGATAGAGGTATTTGCTGTAGTTGTGTTTTTTTTTCGGTGTAAATTTTGGGTTTGATTAATTTATTGGTTGGTGGGTTGTGGCTGGTTAGGTACAGTAAATGAGTATTGTTGAGGGCTGTGCTAGTGTCTCTCATAAATGGCTAAAGATGTTTTGTGGTCTACTTTGTTAATCATTTTTATGGCTTGGAGCTCTCTTTGTTTTATAAAGACTGGGCAGCTTTTGTCAGTGGCGAAATTGTTGTTTGGTTCTAAGCTGTGTATTTTGCAGTTTATACAATTTGTCATATTTATGCATTTCTCACTGATTTCGTCCTTTAAGTGCACATTTGGGACAAGTTTTCGCGCTTTTACATATTTTTGACATGTGACCGTATCTAAAGAAGTTGTTGCACCTTAGTGATAGTGGAATATATGGGCGGAGTTTTTACCTTTTCATAGCCGATGTTGATTTCGGTTGGTAGGATTGTTGTTGCGAATGTTATTATGAGACCCGTTTCTACCAAAAGTTCATCACTTTTTTTAAAAATTTTTTTCACTTCATTGACGTTCTGATCTTTTAGTTCAGAAAGAATGTGTTCTTTTGATATGCCTCTAAGTTCGTTACTGTAGATTACACCTTTTGAATGGTTCAAGGTTTTGTGTCGTAGACGATGACGTAGTCGCCTCTGCCTTTGCTTCTGTGTTCGCTAATTCGCTCTGGATTTCGGGCTCTCCTTGTTGTTGTTGTTGTTGCAGCAACAGTGCAGTGAGATGACAACCTGTAGCCGTACGTATAGCTGCGTTCTGGCAGGTTTGGAGATTCCTCCACTGGGTGTCGCTTGTCCCCGCCGTCCTCACTGGTGCCGCGTAGTTTGCCACTGACCGGCCAAATGCCTTGTAGGTCACGAGCAGAGTTTCTGGCTCGGAGTTTGTTACATGTGGCTGTGGCATGCGCGGAGAAGGAGAAGAGGGTATCGAACGTCAGTCCTAGGATTTTAGGGTGATTAGTCGTCGGTATTTTGGCGCCATCGACGAAGACGTCCAGCTCTAGCCCCACCTCCTTGGTCCAGGTTGTAAAGAGTGTGGCGGTGGATTTTACGGCGGAGAGTTTGAGGCTCCTTGCAGTGAAGAAATTGGAAAGATCTTTGAGATAGTCGGTTATTTGATCGCAGAGTCTGTCGATGTGTGGGCCAGTTGCCATTATAGTGCAGTCATCAGCGTAGCTTACCAAGTTTATTCCTGCACACAGCACGTTGCGCCGGGTTTTGTCTCTCTCTGGGTGTGCATTGCCGGCTAAAGAAGCGCGCGCACGACCGCGGATCCGACGTGGTGGTGGTGCCGGAGGTGAGACCGACATTTTCCTTACTCTTCGTCGGATTGCAGAGAGACTCGACTGTGGACCACAGTTTGCAGGCTCCACTTGTGAGATTGCAGGTTTTTATATGATCATTCCATGTGTTCTGCTGCTTCATTTGCATGCGCGCCTGGTATTGGGAAATCAAAGTATCATTTCGTAAAAATAAAAGTAAAATATATAAAATTGACCGCGAGAGTTTTTTCATGACTTTAAAATATCATGGATGGAATGATGAAAGCTGTTGCGATACTTTTGGTCGTGGTGAATGCTTTACCAAATTGTAGAATTTCTAAAAAAGTCATGACAAGTATAGTGCCATTTGTTTATATTGTGATAAAACGATACAAAACAAAGGCTCAACTTCAAGTCCGTCAAGAGCTAATTCACTCTATCATGTGCATAATTGAATACGCGAATATTATTAATCAGTTTGTTGATTTTTTTTTGATATCCGCAAATACGAATTTTAACTGGATCTTCGTAAATCCGGATATCCGAATAATTTCACAAACGAACATTAAACGGATATCCATACTATCTGGATTTAATTCGTGTCAACAGATAATCCGCATGGATATCCGGATATTCGAATATGCGGATAGTCCCAACCCTAGGTCAAGGTCATGTCAAGTTGAAAAAAATGTCTTGGAGTGCTTGGAGCGTGCTCGCGCTCTGTCTAGCTTCATAACTCCCCGCGGGGTACAAATCCATTCGAAATTACTTCAAGGAATTGGGAAAGTAATAGATTCCTCTGCTGTGAACTGAAGGAATTGATTCATAATTACAATTACTGGGCAATGTAATTGTAATTGCATTGTAATTGCATTTACCCGGCTCTGCCTGCTTGTGCGCTTGCTTCTGTTTACGTAGACGATGACGTGGTCGCCTTTGCCTTTGCTTCTGTGTTCGCTAATTCGCTCTGGATTTCGGGCTCTCCTTGTTGTTGTTGTTGTTGCAGCAGCAGTGCTCAACCCCCCCAGGTTCTGTCATGTATCGTCGTCTTCATCCTCCGACTCTGTAAGCCTGAGGCCGAGAAAACGGGCAGCGTCGATAGGCGCGGTCCAGAGCGCTTCTGGTGTCAGATTCGTAGGGTTGGATGTGCATACGGAGAGGTGCTGGGTGTCGTGGGGACCTTGCCCACAAGCGCGACAGCTGTTTGCCACTTGTGTGTTCAACCGGGAGATGTAGCTGTTGAGTCGGTGCCACCACCCCGAACGGAGTTGTCTAAATTAATGGGCGGCGGTCGACCGCCTAAGAAGATGTTGCTATTGCGCGTGCTGATGCTCGTTCTGACCGCATCGCTGTGTAGGCTGTTGAGCGCCGCTCTGTATCTTGCTGCGTCCACGAGGTATTGCTTCGACAGCATGGTGTTGTGTTCTTTCACCTCCAGCATCTGGCTTTCTTCATGGAGGTGATGATCGGATGACATGAGATGACCACCTGTAGCCGTACGTATAGCTGCGTTCTGGCAGGTTTGGAGATTCCTCCACTGGGTGTCGCTTGTCCCCGCCGTCCTCACTGGTGCCGCGTAGTTTGCCACTGACCGGCCAAATGCCTTGTAGGTCACGAGCAGAGTTTCTGGCTCGGAGTTTGTTACATGTGGCTGTGGCATGCGCGGAGAAGGAGAAGAGGGTATCGAACGTCAGTCCTAGGATTTTAGGGTGATTAGTCGTCGGTATTTTCTCGCCATCGACGAAGACGTCCAGCTCTAGCCCCACCTCCTTGGTCCAGGTTGTAAAGAGTGTGGCGGTGGATTTTACGGCGGAGATTTTGAGGCTCCTTGCAGTGAAGAAATTGGAAAGATCGGTGAGATAGTCGGTTATTTGATCGCAGAGTCTGTCGATGTGTGGGCCAGTTGCCATTATAGTGCAGTCATCAGCGTAGCTTACCAAGTTTATTCCTGCACGCAGCACGCTGCGGCGGGTTTTGTCTCTCTCTGGGCGTGCATTGCCGGCTAAAGAAGAGACTTGACTGTGGACCACAGTTTGCAGGCTCCACTTGTGAGATTGCAGGTCTTTATATGATCATTCCATGTGTTCTGCTTGTGTTCGTTGACAAGGTTTCTAATGTCCCTATTGAGATCTCTTATACCGGGATCCCCTGGATTAGTCTGGCGGATTCGATCACGCTCGTCTGCGAGTTCCGCCGCTTCAGTGGAAAAGCCTGGGCGGATTTCGGCGATGCGTCCGGTTGGTATGAAGCGAGCGGCTGATGCGTATACGCATATGGTGGTAGTGGAAGAGCATTGAGTGATAATGGCCTAAGTCTTACCTCGGACGAGTTAGAAAAGTTCTTGGAAGCCAGAGGAATGCTAAAAGACTGCTCCAGATCACCCAGCATCGAATAGGGCAGCCGAAAACGGAGTTCGTACCCTCGAAAGTAAATTCAAAATTCTCTTAAAGGAAGGCCTAACTCGACAGGACCCTTTATCCAAATTCTTGATGCATTATCGTGCTTTTCCGCAGGACCAAACTGTTCACCAGCTGAACTCCAGTTCGGCCGAACCATGAGAACTCGATTGGACTTAATCAGACCCAATCTACGTGAACACGTACTTAAACAACAAGAGCGAAAGAAATTGAATACGCCTGGCAAACGGCGTTGTACCCTGCAACATGGCGACGTCGTGATGGTGAAAGACCTGATGAAAGGAAGATGGATGCAAGGCAAAATTACGAACCAGATGTCACCCGCAACATACACCGTTAGTCTTCCAGATGGCAGATTTTGGAAGCGGCACGTACATCATCTGAAACCTAGCTTATTAGAAGAGCTTTCTGTCCAGTGTTACGATATCGCTCCAGACACCGATACTGGTGCGATTCCCGAAGCTTCGCCAGAAGCTCTTGCTGAGAGGCA
Source organism: Rhagoletis zephyria (assembly GCF_001687245.7). Classification (NCBI taxonomy): domain Eukaryota; kingdom Metazoa; phylum Arthropoda; class Insecta; order Diptera; family Tephritidae; genus Rhagoletis; species Rhagoletis zephyria. Next base: position 141,213 of record NW_016158243.1, on the reverse strand, counting down.
AGCATCACTAACATACCCTAAAGTCACCGCCTCCACAAAATCGTTGCATCGACCGTTCGGGCCTCAACTCCGCGACCAGCACCCGTCTACAAACAAGTCTGCGGAATCAATAACTCCATCCGAGCGTCGCACACAGCCCACAACTTCAGCTGGACGACTACCAACTTCTTCAGCCATTCCACCACCCATTGAACTGCGTCGTTCGTCTCGTAATAGAAAGCCAGTTAAGCGACTTAATTCGAATTTAAGCAAAAAAATATATAAATTTCATTTGTTAGCGTCATTAATCGATTTTAAATATTTAATTGTTAATTATCTTGGGAGGAATATAATACAAGTGAATGGGGCCTTTATCGTAAACTTATATAAAATAATGTACCTCAGACATTCTTTTTCATATCGGACGCCAAATTTGGTGTCACACTTTCGATGTGCTTAAAATTTTTTAATGGGTTCTATACATGAGCTGACACGTATTCGAGGAAATTTTTTTTTTTAATTTTTTTTCTTCGGAAATATGATCTGTCAAAGTTTGAATTTTTTCGTAATTCTGACTAATCATGTACTTCTCCAAATCGTTATATCTCGGGTTCTGCTCATTGTAGAGGCTTCATCTTAACGTCGTTTTAAAGCTAACGAAACGGGCTTAACATTTCTATATATAGCATTGACACCNACAAGTGAATGGGGCCTTTATCGTAAACTTATATAAAATAATGTACCTCAGACATTCTTTTTCATATCGGACGCCAAATTTGGTGTCACACTTTCGATGTGCTTAAAATTTTTTAATGGGTTCTATACATGAGCTGACACGTATTCGAGGAAATTTTTTTTTTTAATTTTTTTTCTTCGGAAATATGATCTGTCAAAGTTTGAATTTTTTCGTAATTCTGACTAATCATGTACTTCTCCAAATCGTTATATCTCGGGTTCTGCTCATTGTAGAGGCTTCATCTTAACGTCGTTTTAAAGCTAACGAAACGGGCTTAACATTTCTATATATAGCATTGACACCTTAAGTTAAACTTTTGGCAAATAAAATTAATCTTTTGGCAAATAAATTTAACCCTTAATTAGGTGCATGGGGTCTAGGTCATATCTAGCTGAAAAAAATGTCTTGGACTGCTTGGAGCTTGCTCGCGCACTGTCTAGCTTCATAACTCCCCTCGGGGTACGTAAATAAGTCACGGCCAGAACATCGGCGTGTACACATTTGTCGCTACTCTTTTAAGCCCTGACCCCATGCGACCACTTACTTTTAAGCATTTTTTGGTTTTTATTTTTGTATCTAAGTTTGAAGTCAAAGTTATGATTTTCTTTCTTAAAGTTAACTATAATAAAGAGCTTTAATATTTATGACAATATACATTTCGTTTCATTTATTTAATTACGGTTAGAACATCGTCGTGTACACATGTGTCGCTACTTACTTGAGTGCTGACCCCATGCGCCTACTAACGTAACATTTTTTGGCGGAAGCCAGTTTAAATTTTTTTTTTTTTAGTTTGAAGTCGGAATTATGTTTTTCTTTTTTTAGGTTAACGATAATAGAGTACTTTAATATTTTTGTTAATACACACTTCCTTTTTTTATTTTGAAAGCTCTTTTCAAAACTTTTATTAGGGTCACTGGGGCCCCATCGACTAATTGTCTGATTTTCTTTATGCGCCTAATTAAAGGTTAATCTTTTGGCAAATAAATTTAAACTCTACTGTAGTACTAAACTTTGTTTGATAAAGTAAAAAAAACACTAAAAACTGCTGTGCTAGGAAAAGTTATTTTACCTTTGACGCTTAGCTTTACTGCGCCAATATCAAGAGTTAACCTGCAGGATAGCTGAAAAGTGTTTTTTGGTTTTTCTGTTTTGTTGCCAAAAGTTTAAATTTATTTACCAAAAGATTAATTTCATTTGCCAAACGGTGAAATTTATTTGCTAAAAGATTAAATATATTTGCCAAATGATTAATTTTATTTGCCAAAAGATTTAATTTATTTGCCAAAAGATTAATTTTATTTGCCAAAAGTTTAACTTAATAAGATGGCAAAATTGTCCTAAAGCTAGCTTAGCTATTAACAGTTGAACTTTTTGTAGTTGATTTACATAGTGAAGTCCAGTAAATTAGGGATTTAAAATTATACCATCGTAATCGTTCTTTAATTCTCTATAAAAAACGTGCGAAAAAATGGGTTTTCAGAAAAAAATTTCTTTATGAGGGTATTTTGTGAGAATCATACATTTTTTGTAAATTTTTTTCCAAAACTTATGTTGAGATATATTTAGTAAGGTGTTAAGTTTTTGCAAGAATTTAAGTTTTATTGCAGATTCCGATAGAATACCTACCCAGGTATAATATTTGTACGGCAAGATTTTTCTTTAAGGCGACGAAAAAATGGGCGTGGCAATTGCAGGACTAAAATTAGCAAAACGCAGATTTTATTGCGGATTTCGGCAGAATATCGCTTCGTTAACAACATTTGTTCCACAACTTTTTCAATGCAAAAAAATTCTAGAAATGGGCGTGGCTATCTTAAAACCAAAGGTCATAAATTTAGACTTTATTGTGGATTTCTTCAGAATACCTATATGGATTGAAAAAGTTGTGGAACAAATGTTGTTAACGAAGCGATATTCCGCCGAAATCCGCAATAAAATCACGTATTTATAGAGAATTAAAAAAGGATTACGATGGTATAATTTTAGATCCCTAATTTACTGGTATTCACTATGCAAATCAACTACAAAAAGTTCAGCTGTTAATAGCTAAGTTAGCTTTAGGACAATCTTGACCATCTTATACTTGCCCTAACCACTATTACTTCATACACTTACACATTTTTTTACGTTTCCACTTTCAACGATTTTTCGCAAGTAGGTGGTGAATTTTTTTTATAAGCGAATTCTACTTTTTGAAGAGCTTAATAGACTAGCTTTTATATTAAAAAAAGAAAAAAATAATTTTTTGATACATAAAGGAAATGTTCATTTATTTCAAAAGGAACTACTAATATTAAGAAAATTAAAGCGACCACTATTACTTCATACAGTCAACGTAACTGAACTTTAATACTGTGTAACGTCCCCCTTTGCATTTATTACGGCATTCAGTCTAAGATGCATAGTTTTAGTTAGTGATAAACATTCAGTTGGAGTTATAGAATCCCAGGTTTCACTAATTTTTGCCTTTAAGCCATCAATAGTCCTCTGGGGGTCATTTCGAAGTCTTCTCTTCATTAGCGGCCATAGAGACTCAATAGGATTAAGGTCCGGACTGGAAGCAGGCCAGTCTAAAACAGGTATATTTTTACTGAGAAACCAGTTTTTGGTAAATTTAGCGGTATGAGGCGGAGCACCATCTTGCTGAAAAATATATTCGTCTGCTGTAGACAAATTGGGTATACTAGGAAGCAAATTTGTCTCCAAAATATTGACGTAATCCATGGCTTTTATAGTCCCATCGATAAAATGAAGCTTTCCTACTCCTTTCGAGGACATACAACCCCATACCATGACACTCGCTGGGAACTTTACCGCCCTTCTCAAACAGTCTGTATGATATGCTTCATTTCTCTTTCGTATTACACGAGTCCTTGAGTCGCCTACGCAAACATCGAACTTAGATTCGTCGCTAAATATGACGGAGTCCCATTGTCTTTGGACCCACAATCGTCTAGCTTTACTCCAAGCTAATCTTTTTTGCTTTTGACGGACTGTTAGTAACGGTTTCCTTTTTGCCTGTTAATTGCAACATAAATTTGTTAGGATTCTGAAATGCATCACACTCGAAACCCTACCTTATAAAAATTATATTTCAACTTATGCAGCTGCAACCGGGTCCCCTCACGTCCTACACGCTTACCAATCTTCTGTGACCATGCAGCAGCCAAGTTTCTTACAGAACTCCGCCTATTTTGTTTAATAATGTTGCTTAATTGCCGAATATCGCGGTCGGAAATCACTGATATTCGACCTCCCACGTGCTCTTTTGGCAAAATCTGTCCAGTTTCGTTATAATTTCTAATTATACTTTGCACCGTAGGAGTTGGAACATTAACTTCTCTTGCAATTTCGGAAAAACTTTTCTTAAATTTGTATTTAACAATAATCAATTCACGAATTTCTTTGCAAAGGGCTTTTCCGCGTGCCATTATGAAATTCAAAACTGAACAAACTGCTCGCCAATAATGCACAAACTGATTACAAGGTCACGGCGTGCTATAAAATTGAATTTTTTAACGATACCCCTTACAAAGCTTACTGTATGAAGCAAAAGTGGTCGCCTTTGTTTTCTTAATATTAACAAGTCTTTTATACGTAGAAAAATTTAATTTTTCTTAGTTTGTTCTAAAACTGATAAATCGAGCTATCTAAGAAAACATAATTAGCTTATAAAAAGATCCACACCCTACTTATGAAAAATCTATAAAAATAGCGGTGTTCAAAAATGTCCAAGTGAATGAAGTAATAGNAAAAATTTAATTTTTCTTAGTTTGTTCTAAAACTGATAAATCGAGCTATCTAAGAAAACATAATTAGCTTATAAAAAGATCCACACCCTACTTATGAAAAATCTATAAAAATAGCGGTGTACAAAAATGTCCAAGTGAATGAAGTAATATTGGTTAGGGCAAGTATATAGAAATGTTAAGCCCGTTTCTTTAGCTTTAAAACGACGTTAAGATGAAGTCTCTGCGATGAGCAGAACCCGAGATATTGACGAATTGAAGAAGAACATGATTAGTCAGAATCACGACAAAATGCAAACTTTGACAGATCATATCTCCGCAGAAAAAAAATTTTAAAAAATCCTCGAACACGTGTCAGCTTATTTCACGTATAGAACCCATAAAAAAATTTGAAGCGAATCGGAGCCATGACATAATTTTTTTTTACGAAATCCGTCCGACTTAAAAAAGGATGGCTCACCAATGTGAATGGGTCCTTTAGCGTTAATTCACATATATCGATTAATGCTGTATCTTCGGCAATCGCCATCCACTACTTCGGTACGCGATTTCGTAAGCTAAAGACACGAATTGCTACTGAAAATAAAATCTCGTATAAGTAAGAAGAACCGGACTTTTATTTACTGGTCTCCTGCCCACAATAGGCTCAAACTTTACAACTAGAGATGGGCAAAAGACGTGAATTTCTACGTGGCACGTCGTGTCACACTTTTTCACACGTGAGCGTGAGCGGATTTCAGTCAAAAATCAGGTATTATCCGTGATCGTGCGTGACTGAAATTTTTGCTTGGGTGAGTGCGCATGAGTTAGATTTTCGTCAATCACGTAATTTTCACATATGTATCTACAGTGGCAGTCAAAAATGGATGAATGGTTTTCAGTTTTTAATATTTACAATGTTTTTCAAACTATAATTTTTTTGATTTTATAAATCACACTTTCAAACTTTATACAGAACTTAGAAAAATTCCAATTTTTTTTATCTAAGTTTCGAGCTTCTTAACCAGAATTTTTAGATTTTTTTGGGCATGCAACAAGCTTATAAAATTCTATTATATTAGGCATGTTTTATTCAACCTTCACAAGCAAATAGCTAAATCTTGGTCAAATAAAACCAAATTAGCTTATTTCCTATGTTAGCCTAAATTTGACAGTTGTTTGACTGCAAATAGTGTCAAAGTAAGTTTTTGCCTCTTTCTGATTGGCTGAAGGAGAAAATGTCTGATGCTGAATGGCAATGCCTCTTGTTCAATATACAAGCCAAGATAGCTTTTCATAAGCCAATATAATTATGTTGTGTAAGTCCTCCATACAAAATAAGGTAATAGCTTAAATTTCTGGACAAATAAAACACGGCTATTATAAAATCGCATTGATTTTTAATATTTTTTTTCGCTGATGGCGTTTGCCCTTTTTTCCATATAAACATGAATTTCTTGTGGAAGAATATGAATGGATAGACGCTTCAAAAAAGCATGTAGGCTATTTTAAACATACCGAACTCAATAACAAACTATCAAAGACCTTAAGGCCCCTATTGCGAGTGTCGACTGGCATTAAAATAGAAATTTTTCGATCGAGTCGATCATCTTTTATTTTGCTATTGTGTAACTTGATCGATGAAAATTTGTACTATTGTGAATAGTTGACTGAATTGTAAACAGCTGTTTGTTTTTTACATTTGTTTCTTTAGGTTTCATTTACATCATTATTAAAATAATTGCTTTTATTATAAAATTTAAGAAATGGATACAGCTGAAATATGGGGCTTGTTCGAGTTGCAATCACAATCGCAGTGTTGCGCGAATTGTTAAAGTATCACGTTCTGTGTGAATTTCTAGCAATGTATTATCAGTTGGGCAGTTGCAACAATGTTGCCATTTTTCATCAGTACGACAGTAATGCCGCTTTTTTTACGTGCCTCGAACAGGCCCAGCAAGGAGGAAATTGCGAGATTCGTCGGATCCCTTGGAGTTGGAAGATGCAGTGTATGTACATATGTGAATTTTATGAATAGAAGTTGCGTTCCAGATGCTTCACGGTTTGTAGGTTTTACAGGATTTGCAGGAAAAGCTGTTTTCCTCATTAATAAACTTTATGGAAGTTTAAAAAATATGGTACGGTTTAGTTATTTGTACAATGATGTTGGGTATTTGTGTCCAAACGCGTGACCCGAGTTTAAAAACTTTAACATACAAGTCTAATGAAAGAATTAAACTCTAGTTTAAAATAAAGATTTAAAATTTCCGAGCGCTAGTTAATTAATAAAGTATGCAGTTTTTTGTAAACCTTGATGTTGGCTCTGCTCAAAAACACAGTGGATGGCGCAGCTGGAGTTATATCTACAAGAAATATTGTATATCTTTCGCAATAGAAGCGGAGCGTCCGCCCCTACTCTCTCCGAAAATTCCTTTGCCTATGCCCTCATTCTCCTGCATCAGCTCGACCAACCACGCAAGTTGCCTTTTGTTGCTTACAATTTTTGATCTGCAATTCAGAGACATACATATGTATATTTCACAATTTTTTCAACTTCCAGTTCAATTGACTTACTTTTATCCATTATAGTACCACTTTCTTATGTAAACCTTATAAACGCAAACTCCAACCACTAAAAAACAGCAATAGAAGGATGAGCGATTAAAAAGTATTCACAGTCGCTAATTTTGCGACAATAGCATCGATAATCGATAATCGCCAGTCGACATTCGCAATAACGGTGTCCAGCATTCACGAAATGCGGCAAGCAGTTCAACAATTATTAATGGAAAGAAATGAGCTTCATAAACTATCTAGAGTAAATTCAAATTTATTGGAAATTTTTTTAGAATTTCTGGTCCCTTTCAAGATGTGTTCTGAAAATTTGAGCGCAGATTTAAATCCAACCATCTATGAGCACGTTCTGTGGTACAAAAAACTACAAAAGCATTGTTAGGTGAATGCATCTGACTCTGAAGTCATTATCGATTTGAAGAAAAACACAGCTGTTGCTTTAAATAAAAGATTCCAACCAAGTTCAGTCCAATTTCTGAGATTGTTTTTAAATCCTCCGTTTAAAAAGTTACAGTTTTAAGAGCGACAGTAAAGGCAATGCTTGAAGATAACTTAGGTAGAAATGCACTTGAAGAAAAGAGCGCTCGCCCTCAGCACGATTTCCAAATTCTGCACGATGACATTCCTTCTACCTCGAAAAGGGCAAAAACCTGTGCAACTTTTTACAAATTTAAAGATGGAATAAATGAATCTGCAGAAACAGTTTTTGAAAAAATTAATACGGAAATACAGATTTATTTGAAAAAATCTGATAGCAAAAGTTGTGACGATGTTTTAAAACTTTGGGAGAAAGCTAAAGATTTACCACTTCTTAGAAGTCTTTCAAGGCAAATTTTAAACATACCAGCTAGCTCAGCAACTAGTAAAAGAGTTTTTTCTGTGTCAGGAAGAATTCTGGAAGAAGCTATATTGATACCAATTCTTTTTTTACTCGTATTAGATACATAAGTATATCAGCCCTTGCTAGGCGTTTGGCCAAGGTTTTGTAATAATACTTGTGTGATAAAAGCCTATTTATATGAAATGCTATTTATATAATTTAAGTTTCAATTTGAAAAAAAAGTCCGTGAGAAACCGTGCGGGAGCGTGCGTGAATGAAAAAATAGGCGTCGTGAGCGTGCGGGAACGTGGTTGAAAAAAATATAGCAGGACGTGAGTGTGCGTGATTTACTAAACCATCAACGAGAACTTGCGTGAACGTGAGCAAAAATTACTCACGCGCGCATCTCTATTTACAACACCATTTTCGAACGTCTCTCCTATATTTTTTTTAAATATAAATCGAAATATTTCTAATTTTTGTAAAAAAAACTTCTGAGATCTTTGTAAATATCTGGAAAACGTGTAACTTAAATAAATTATGAAGGAAAGATAGCAAATTTAGTTACCTTTCATCTGATATATTGTTTTAATCGTTGGACAGATTATCCGGACATAGAAATTTTTATGGCCAAATCGAAACCCGTTATGTGGTGATATCTCGAAAACTACATGAAAGAAAAAGTGGATTTTCGGAGTCAGGGACCGATTTTACATGGGAATTGGTCTCGTTCTTTTTTTTGCTGTAAACTAGTTATCAAAAATAATTTTTCTTCGTGGAAAAAAAAATTATTTTAAATATAAAATTTTTGAAACCAGAAATATATTCATATGGTGCATGGTGATTTTCGTAAAATTTTTGATGTTTTTCAAACCAAGTTCTTCCCTTTTTTTTATATTGAAATTTGGTTCATGCTTTAACCAAAGCCACATAAGTCAAACTATACAGATTTAAGAAAAATCTCAAACATTTTCTTCAAAAACATGTAAAGTTTTAAGTGGCTTAAAATCGCGTAGATTAAAATTTTTTGCTGGTGGCGCTTTACACTTTTTACGGTATAAACGTGAATTTCTTGTAGAACAAGATGCGCAAGACCGTTTGCAAAAAAATTTAAAAAATCAACGCACTTGTTATATGAAAACAAATCGCAACAGCCGTCAGCAAATAAACTCGACTTAAGACTTGCACCTGTTTTACTAGAACTTCAAGCCGCGTAACAATATACCCAAAAATTTTTGTCAAAATTCGGACTACAAAGTTCAGAATTTTGATGAAAATTTGTTGGATCTCTCTAAATTCTGTATAAGGTTTGACTTATGTGGTTTTGGTTAAAGCATAAACCATATTATCAAAAAAAATTTAACTTGAAAAGCATTAAGTATATTAAAAAAGTCACCATGCACTTTTGATCATCAGTATATGTACTACATAGTAGTGATCGATAAAATAGTAGAAAATATTTAAAATGATGTTGTTTGCAACTATCTATCTTTTAGTAAAGAGACTCCCTACAATATGCTTTTACAAATACTTAAAATAAATTAAAAATTACAATGTAATTCTTTCTTTTTTTAGCCAGCGGGTTTCTCCTTGGATTTGCTTTGTCTTTTTGCATGCTGAAAAGGAAAATTTGGCCTTCAATAATGGGAACTGGATTCGGTATTGGGGTAGCATATGATGCATGCGAAAAAGATTTGAGTTTGTAACTGAATTTATATATGTATATAAAATTTACTTGAACATAATAAAAAATTAATTTGGTTTATTATATTATTTATCTACAAAATGCTTTCAATTTCCTTTAAATAACGCAATCGCTCAAAAAGTTTACTTGTAAAGCATAGTATTATATTACCGTTTCACGTGAAAGAACTGTCAAATTGCATATAAAAATCCTTTCGGTGAAATAAATTTGAAGTTCCGCCACATTTCCTCCGCAAAATAGTACTCTGTTCACACGATTGAGAGAATACAAAGGTTGCGCCGATCTCGGACCGCTATTCCTCTCTTAACGAATTTGACAGAATCGTTGTTTGCATGACGTCACACAGGTGCAACTTGTTTACGTTTTTCCTAGCAAAATTTTTTCTTCTTCTTCCATTCTTGCTCACGTTTTGGCATTTCTCTCTCGCAATTGCGCCAGTGTGACGTCACACAAAAGTTATTCTCAAAAATCCTCTCTGATCGGTGCAATCTTGTATTCTATCATTCTTGCTCTGTTCACGCTGTGAAAAAGCTTGTAACATGTTGGCAACATGAACCTAGCAACAAATTTTTCCTGACAATTTCAAATACACATCTACATTTTAAATTGTGTGAAAACTGACTGTTTATAGCGGAGATGGGCGAAGTGGCTCCCAGGAGCCTTTTGCACATAGGACCCGGCTTGGCAGCATGAAAGGTAAGAAGAGCGTAATAAAAGTTCTTATACTCCGACTCTCATTAGGTCTAATACTGTCAAAAAATAAAAATTCGCTCAGAGCGAGAGAGTAACACTGAAAAGTGCGGGATCCCTTTCTAGTAAAAATGATAACTTCTGGCAACTTCAACATAAGTTTTGTTGTAAATTTTTGCTAATTTTATATGTAAACACACTCAGCTCACACATGTAAATAAACAAAAATACTTCAAAATTCATTAAAATCTACTTAAACAAGTAATAAAAAATTTTCAACATGCATTAGCAGAGAGCACTTTTCTTTTGTTTACAATTTGGTGGTCAAACACACTACAGCTGATCGTTTGACACATTTACCAGCAAAAAATTATCGGACTAAAACTGCTAACTTTTGACACATAGAGAACCTTATTTACTCTCTTTTTCGTCTTCTAAGTTTTCTTATTTGGCGCTGTAACCGCCTAAGCGATTTTGGCCGAGTTCAACAAATCACGCCAGTCGTTTCTCTTCTATGCCAACTGACACCAATTGGAAATGCCAAGTCTTTTTCCACTTAGTCTTAGGCAAAAGGCAAAAAGGAAAAAAAAGTAAAAAGGGGTTTTTGTTACCATTGATGTCGATGTCATCGGCATAAGCCAGCAACTGCTCGCTCTTGTATTAAATTGTTCCTGAGCGGTTCAGTTCTACAGCTCTTATTATCTTCTCGGCTCGGAGAGGTCTTTCCCAATTCTGACGGAGCTGGTGGTATTGCTCAACGTCATTTTACACAGCCTAATCAGTTTCCAGTTTCCTTTTAGTGCTGTCGAAAGCGGCTTTGAAGTCGACAAATAGGTGGTGAGTGTCGATCCTTTTCTCGCGGGTCTTTTCCAAGATTTGGCGTATTATGAATACCTGGTCACTCTGAAGACGCACTGATAAGGCCCAATCAGTTCGATGACGGTGGGCTGCAACCTTCACACAATACGCTCGATAAGGCTGATCCCGCTGTAGTTGGCGCGAATGGCGGTGTCGCCTTTCTTGTACATTGGGCAGAGCATACTTAAATTCCAGTCGCCGGGCATGCTTTCATTTGACCACATTCTGCTCGCCGCCGTACTTAAATAGCTCAGCTGGCAGGCTGTCACCTCCAGCAGCTTAGCGGGTTTTCAAGCGCACTATTGCTATTCGTACCTCGTCATGGTCAGGTGGTGGAACATCGACTCCGTCATCATCGACTGGGGGGTCGGGTCATCTTCTCCACTGATTTCAGAGTTGTTGCCATTCAGTAGGGTGGAAAAGTGTACCCTCCATAATTTAAGCATGTTCTGGGCATCAGTTACAAGGTCGCCATTGTTGTCCTTACAAGAGTTCGTTCGCCCTGGCCTTCCGTAAGTCGCCTAACTCTGGTAAAATTTTCGGGCGTTTTCCCTGTCGGCCAGCATTTCAATCTCTTCGCACTCACGTTTTTTGGCCTTTCTCTTAATGCGGCAAATACCTCTCCATTCCCTCTTCAGCTCCCTGTAACGGTCCCCCATGGCTCGCGTTGCGCCCGACCGCAGCGTGGCCCTATAGGCGGTATATTTTTTCTCTGCAGCTTCCTAACACTCCTCATCGTACCAGTTGTTCTTTCGGGCGGTACGTAATGAACGGGAAATGTGGTTCCACTACTCGCATATGTCGGATTGTTGAAGAGTGCTCTCTGAGAGCAGGTGTGAAAGTCGAGTAGCGAATGTATTGGCCGTCTGTTGTGATAGCAGCTTTTCGACGTTAAGCTTATCACAACATGATCGATTTGGTTTCTCGTTTTTCGATCTGGAGACAACCACGTAGCTTGATGGATCATTTTATGCTTGAACCTACAACTGCATACTACCATATTTCGGTATCCGGCGAAGTCGATCAGCCTCAGTCGGACGTTTCGTCGTGGAGGCTGAATTTTCCGACGTTGGTTTCAAAGATCCCTTCCTTGCCCATCCTGGCATTGAAGTCGCCAGCACGATTTTTATATCATGGCGGGCCAGCGCTCGTATGTGAGCGCCAAGCGTTCATAGAAAAGATCCTTGGATGGCTTGTCCTTCTCTTCCATCGGGGCATCGGCACAGATTAACGAGATGCTGAAGAATCTCGTTTTGATGCGGATTGTGGCTAGATGCTCGTTCACCGTGGTGAAGGAAGATCAAGACTTCCAAAAATCGTCTTTCGTACGTCCCCCAATGTGCTCCCTATCTTGCAATCCGTACGCTTCATCAGTTAGCGCAGGATTATCAAGACGAATTCCCGCTCGCCAACAATATCCTCCTACGTGAAATATACGTGGACGATATTCTCTCAGGCGGGCACAATATATAGTCAACTATAAGCTCATTAACCCAAGTTAAAGACGCCCTAAAATCTGCAGGCTTCCCACTACGAAAAATCACCTCAAATCACCTAAAAATCATGGAATCAGTCCTAGATTTCGAGGTCCTTGATGTTGATTTTCTCCAGTTTCAGGACAGCACTACAAAGACCCTAGGTATAAAATGGAATGGAATGGATTCCTTCTCCTACACATACGATCCTCTACCCGCGGCTAACTCAAGGACAAAGCGACAAATATTATCGGTGGTAGCGAAACTGTTCGACCCGGCAGGATGGCTAACGCCAATAATGATTTCCGCAAAAATGCTTCTGCAGCAACTATGGATGGAAGGAACCGAATGGGACGAGCATGTAAAACCCGGCGCTTATTACAAATGGAGTACGCTGCGCGAAAATCTCCCCGCGATTAATAAGATTATCATTCCCCGTTGGGTGCATTTCTCTCAACGCAAACTGTTCAGATGCACGGATTCTCAGATGCCTCCGAAAAGGCGTATTGCGTTTGCGTCTACCTCCGAGTGCAACATGACGAAAACTTCTCGTCACATCTGCTCGCAGCAAAAAGTAAAGTGGCCCCTCTGCAAACGGTAAGCTTAGCTAGGCTCGATCTATGTGGAGCAGTGCTGCTCTCGAAATTAGTGAGTCATGACCTATATCTCTGGTCCGATTCATCCATTGTGTTGGCATGGTTGGAAAAACCACCACATACATGGAAAACTTACGTCGCCAACCGAATTTCCCTCATCCTGCAAAATGTGAGCAGTACTACCTGTCTCGAGTGGAGATAATCCAGCTGATCTTGGTACACGCGGATGTCAACCCCATGACCTTGCTACGTGCTATTTATGGTGGAAAGGCCCGGAGTGGCTACGAAATCCCCCCACAATGTGGCCAAAAATACCCTCTCCGCACTCCTCCCCTCCCGAACAACGACGTATTGAATCGCTCCATTCGGTCGAGCACTTCGATATTCTGGACTGTTTCTCCTTCTCCCGCGCCTTGCGAGTAATGGCGTTCATTTATCGATTCGTCAACAAATCGCAAAAACGCGCGATTCCGGCTTCACTTACTTTGACCCATGACGAAATAACCGAAGCAAAAAAACGTATCATCGCTCAAACTCAGCTTATGTACTACGCAGATGAGATTCCATAACTTATCGCATCTAGACCCATTAGCAAAAAAGCACTCTGCTTACATTGAACCCGATGCTGGATAGATCAGGGATCATACGGGTGAACGGTCGATTAACTTATGCAGCGCTTAGTTATAATGAGCGCCACCCCATCATTTTCTTAGAAAACTCACAGCTCTGTGCTCTACTGCTCGATTTCCTCCATACAACTCTTCGCCACTCTGACAAACAACTAATGATTCGAATGGTGCAGCAAGAATATTATATCCCAAGGTTGAAACAAAAGATAAAAAAATGCATCTTTCAGTGTAAGGTCTGCACAATCTATAAACAATAGATGCGTTCACAGATCATGGCCGCGCTCCCTCCTGAACGATCCACCTACACAGTCCCTTTTCATACCACAGGTGTTGACTTTGCTGGACCATTTCTTGTAAAAACTTCTACCCTCCGACGAGCTCCTCACGCAAAGCCGTATGTGTTTGTAATTGTGTGCTTCTCCACCAAAACAGTACACTTAGAGTTATGCTCAAATCTGACCACTAAAGCGTTCAAGGCAGCGTTTACCCAGCCAGTTTCTTAAAGAAGAGGCTACTGATATCGCCGAAAAATACGCAGCCCACGGATTCTCATAGCAGTTTATCCCACCGTACGCTCCTAATATGGGTGGTCTCTGGGAAGCTGCTGTAAAAGGCAGGCTTCAAAACCCATTTTACAAAGGTAGCAGGAAATCGCAAGTTTACCTTTGAAGAATTTACCACGCTCCTTATTCGAATTGAGGCTGTGTGAAATTCAAGGCCGCTTTCCCCTATGTCGCTGGATCATACTGATCTGCTAGCGTTAACGCCCGAGCACTTCTTACGTGGTGGCCCACTACTCTCGATGACTGAACCCCACTCCTAAAATCTCTCTTTAGTAAACAAATGGCAAAAATTAAAGGTTATTCATCAGCAATTTAGCATGCGCTAGAAAAATGAATATCTTAAGGAACTCCATAAACGGCATAAGTGGAAGCGACAAGAACCCAACTTTAAGGAAGGCGACCTCGTTGTCGTCAAAGACGACCTTCTACCCCCTAACGAGTGGAACTCGGGCGCATTGTGGCACTTCACCCCGGTCACGATCAAAATGCTCGCGTAGCGGATATTCGCACCCAAGCCGGAACCATCACGCGCGCATCATTGCAAAGTTATTTTTACTGCCCCCTTTGTAAAGTCGCTCTATGCGCCCTTCATGCGTTCACATATTCTAGTACCCATGCATACCCCCAATTCGCTATGAAATGACATACCACTAATTCATGTTTCGACGTTTTTTTCCACAAATGGACCGAAACGTAATGGACGTAAATCAATGCCGTCTGTGTTGCCGCTATCACCCGCTGAGATTTTGTCCTGCGCTCCGAGCCATGACGCCCGAGTAGGGTGGCCAGATATTATAGGGACATAATCCGTACAGTTGGGATCAAAAATCAGTACAGAGCCATAAAAATCAGCTCATTTTTAAGCGTATTTTTTATTATTAACAATACAACAACCAAATAACGGCGCATTAATTTAAAAAAAAAAATAACTAATAGACTTTTAAATACGTATAGTACTATCAATACAAAAATTCATTACTTTAAAACAAATCAATGGTATTACGTATGTATGTACAGCTGTGCTCAGGAAAATAGTAGTAAAATGTATTGACAGGTTTTGAAAATTTTTTCTTTCCTTACTTAATTTAATATTTTGTATAAAAATATAGTTAATTCTATAACGAAAGACATGTGAGTTGAAGTTTCAAACTTTTTAGAAAATTTATAGGAATTGAGAAAAAAAAAAAAATTGTAGCCCATTCAGTTTCAGTAGAAGACGAGCTCGAGTCAGAATCTGTTTGCATATTTTAAGCTACAATTTAACACATATTTAGTTGGCGTGCTTATTAAATACAACATTCACATTAAAATGTTGACTAAAAGGTATATTACCGAATTATCGCTAAACGAATTTTCGAGTACGAATGAAATTTAATAGTGTTAAATGTGTACGTGCAAGTAAAATTACAGGTGGTTGAACATCAAAAATCAAAGTAAAGCTACATATATCATATCCAAGAGTCGGTAGTTTGCACCTTTTCCACATTTTTAGAACTTACATTGCACCGTAGCAGTAGTCGTCTTAAGTTTGAAATACTGACAGCCGATTTCTCAGTGGATGTTTAATTATAATCGAAAGATTATCTCTTATTGTCATCTTCTCAGAGTACTTAATATATGATTAATAGCCCAGTTATGCATACTTGCAGTGCTATACCATTTTTACGTAAAAATCAAAACCCAACAGAATTCTACATGTTAAGTGCTATGCGTTGGGTAACCGCTTACACTCAAAGCCCATTTAACAGATTCTTATGTGACAACTCTCATGCAAAGCTAAGTATGCATAACTGGGCTATAACTCACCACCACCTTTCATAAGATTTATTAATGGCGATACCAGCTTTTCCTGTAAATCCTCTAAAACCTGCAAATCGTGAAGTTGGGTTGGGTTGAATCCAAACAGTTTGTTATTTTGCGAAATCCTAGGAAACGAAACAATTGCAAGCTGACACCTTTTTAATAATGGTTTAAATTTAATTAATGCTTTCAATCTGCTCACACGTATGAGTTGTCAAGAACCATTGTTTTGAACATGTAAACCTCAAGTAAATGTCAATTACACCAATTTACGAAATTATTAAATGTAAAAATCAGTACAAACTCAAAAAATCAGTAGATTTTGCGTACTGATTTCGGGCTCTTAAAAATCCGTACAATAGGAAAAAATCAGGACACGTACTGATTAAATCAGCGCATCTGGCCACCCTACGCCCGAGGAGCGGTATGAATCCGCGTGCATACACAAATATTGCGTGAATTGTTTGGCAAGCTCGCATACAACAGGCGCATGTAATTCATCGGATANATTGCGTGAATTGTTTGGCAAGCTCGCATACAACAGGCGCATGTAATTCAGCGGATAGCTGTCACCGTTGTGGGTTGGCACACCACACCATGCTGCATCGTCAGAAATCATCGCTGCCGGAACGGCATCGCCGCAAAACCTCGCCACCGTGGACGACAGACACTAGCCAACCGCGTGGTCAAAACATCAGCGAAAAGGGCTCAAGGCATCCGCAACAATGCTCAGCGCCGCATCCGGGACTTGTTCGACCGGGCCAAGGTGACGCTAGAGAAGCTGCAGGAGTTGCTGCACGTTGCACCGGTACAGGCGGGCCGGCATGTCGAGGACATGAGCGCAAAATTAATCGACTTCGATTAATTGAAACCTTTGATTGTTATATTTGGTATTATGTGTGCGGCTGACAAGCTTATAATTGTTTGCTATTGTCAATTAAAGTTTAAAATGCATTGTAATGGTTGTTGCTGTTGTCAGCGGTGCCATGGGGTGGCCTGTGTCCGCTATTCAAAA
Source organism: Rhagoletis zephyria (assembly GCF_001687245.7). Taxonomy (NCBI): domain Eukaryota; kingdom Metazoa; phylum Arthropoda; class Insecta; order Diptera; family Tephritidae; genus Rhagoletis; species Rhagoletis zephyria. The sequence continues at coordinate 124,042 of NW_016158243.1, read as the reverse complement.
ATCTTACTTATTTAACTACCGCCGCGGCCGCATCGCACTCGTTTGTACTTCCCCGCTTGAAAAGCCACTCGGGCAAACAATTGAATTCCTTTTACAAAATATCGTTGTCTGAATTTCCAGAACAAATTCTATTTAATTATTTGAATTATATCAGAAACCAATCGGGTTTTTTGATTGTTGTGGATCTCGTCACTTGGCGCACCCTGCGCTAGTATTTATTATTCCCTTAAAAAGCAACACTTGCTACTTGTTAAAAGAACATAAATATAAAATGGAGCAACATGAAGGACTATTACAAACACATGAAATACAAGCATGGAGGAACAAACATGCATGATGATAAAACATTACAGTAAACGAAAGCAAAAATTAGCGAAACAAATGGAACAACTAAAATTTTTATTAGAATGCAAAAAGTGCGAACTGACTCCGAATCACTTGGCGAATTCTGTAAAAAACATAATTATAAGCACCACATCCGAAAGAATAAGACCACAAATAAACAAAACCAAACATACTTTTCATACACACAACACAGACATCACACACAAACATAGACATCCACGCACAACAACAATTAAAACATACCTTAAGTGAATTGTGACTTTAAAACGTTCATCCAAAAACAAAACTTAATAAGTCAGAGGATTGTGAAGGACAAGGAATCGGTACTAACATCCAAAACAGATAGAATGAAAGAGGAAAAAATGCAAATGTTGGGAATAAACATCTATAACAACCGGTTCATAAACGAAACCTTTTCAAACGAAATACTAAAAATAACTCAGCCGAAAAAATTACTTTGGAAGCCTTTAACAAAACCAAAACATTTCTTAAAATGCACAAAAACAACATCGTTATAACTGACGCCGACAAGAGAAATAAAATAGTAGCAATGCGCAAAACAGAATACGTAGATAAAATTAGCGACCTACTAGGAGACAAGAATACGTATAAAAGCATAACAACCGACCCAACAAACGCTCTACAAAGGAAAACCAATAACATAGTAGATGATCTTTACAAAAGCAAATACATAAACATAAGAGAAAAACAACAACTTGCTAGCACCGCAGCAACAGCACAATGATTGTATGGGTTGCCAAAAATTCATAAATCTGAAGTTCCTTTACTCCCAATTGCGTCCTCCATTAAAGTCAAATGTTACAATTGGTCTAAATATGTTGGAAAAATCCTAAAATCATTAACCAGTGAATCTTATAATATAAAAAACACTTTCGACCTAAAAGAAAAACTGACGAATATATATGTTTGTAAAGAAGACGTTTTAGTGTCGTTTCTTTGTTTACCAATATACCTACAACTTTAGCTGTGAGAATTATAATGTAAAACTGGGAGAAATTACAACTGGTGACGAACATTCCAAAAAAGAAATTTCAAAATATTCCGGACTTTTTACTCAAAGACAACAATTATTTCATGTGCAATAATAAGTTATACACGTAAACCTTTGGAATGCCAATGGGCAACCCCCTTTCGCCAATAATTGCTGATATCGTGATGGACGATTTACTCGGAAACACCATTTCGGAGCTTAAAAAGCTTAATATCAATATTAAATTTATAACTAAATATGCAGATGATATCTTCGCAATAGTCAAAAGCAACAACGCTACATTATCCTCCAACATCTGAACAAATACCATAACAAACTTCAATTCACCGTGGAAATGGAAGAAAACTCAAGTATCCTTCTTCTAGACGCGCGTATACATGATGCGGAAATCACCTTCTGCTGGACTGGTATTGTAAGCCTACATCTTCTGGTCGCCTGATTAACTTATTCTCTTCGCAACCAACTAAATACAAAATAAATACCGCGACAAATCTCATACGCAAAATATTAACAATAAGCCACAAACAAACATCTGATGAGGCGGCTTTTGGAGTTTTCGAGAGAAAGATTCTGCGAAAGATTTACGGACCTTTACGCGTTGGTGATGGCGAATATCGCAGACGATTTAACGATGAGCTGTATGAGCTTTACAACGATATAGACATAGTGCAGCGAATTAAAATTCAGCGGCTCCGCTGGCTTGGCCATGTCGTTCGGATGGACAGAAACGCTCCTGCTCTGAAAATATTCAACGCGGGCCGCGATGCTGGTAACAGAGGAAGAGGAAGGCCTCCTCTGCGTTGGAAAGACCAGGTGGAGAAGGACTTGGCTTCACTTGGCATTTTCAATTGGCGTCAGTTAGCACAGAAGAGAAATGACTGGCGTGCTGTTTTGGACTCGGCCAAAATCGCTTAGGCGGTTACAGCGCCAAATAAGAAGAAGAAGAAGCCACAAACAATTCCCCGAAAAACTATCCCGAACATTTAACACACAACTTAATAAAACAAAAAACAATGCAATCGAACAATCACCAAAATAGAACTTCAAGCACAGATGCAATAAACAACACAAAGCGATACCACAGTGTCACTTGCATTCCGAAGCTGGCCGAAAACTTCGGCCGCGACTTAGCGAAATAACAAAATATAACACTTGCATATCTATATATAAATACGCCACAAGAAAATTTTGCAATCCCGTTTTTGAAGGCTTCATTCGCCCGGTTTCAATAAAACATACACCGATTTAAAGGATATAACTTCCTCTAATGCAGAATTGTTAATCCCAATACATAGGGGGCGTGGCATTTGAGATATACCTACACTAAAATGTAAAAACCACTATATCTCCAAAACCAACCATACTTACGGTGAAAAATGGTAGGTACTGGGAAAGTGGGCGTGGCACTTCCCATACAAACTGAAATTCTCATATCGCATATCTCTGGAACCACTTACGCTAACATCGTGAAATTGGACACAGCAACATATTCTCATATCGGTTATCTCTGGAACGGCCTATGCTAACGTCCTGAAATTTCACACAGCAACATAGGTTGTCAATACCATGCATACGGCAAAAAGTGGTAGATTTTGGAAAAGGAGGCGTGGCACCGCCCATACCAACTGGAATTCTCATATTGCTTATCTATGGAACCGCTTATGCTAACATTCTGAAATTTTACACAGCTATTTATACTACCAATAACGTACTTATGGCAAAAAGTGGTAGATTTTGGAAAAGGAGGCGTGGCACCGCCCATACCAACTGGAATTCTCATATTGCTTATCTATGGAACCGCTTATGCTAACATTCTGAAATTTTACACAGCTATTTATACTACCAATAACGTACTTATGGCAAAAAGTGGTAGATATCGGAAAAGGGGGAGTGGCACCTCCCCGCCCATACGAACTTAAATTTTCAAATCGCATATATCTTGAACTACTTGTGTTAAAGTCCTGAAATTTTACACTGCAATTTATGTTATCAATACCGTATTTACGGCAAAAAGTGGTAGATTTTGGAAAAGGGGGCTTGGAACCGCCCATACACACTGAAATTCTCATATTACTTATCTCTGGAACCACTTATGCTAACGTCCTGAAATTTGACACACCAACATATGTTGTCAATACCGTACTTACGGCAAAAAGTGGTACATTTTGGCGTGGCACCGCCCATAAAAACTGAAATTTAGTTTTTTGTTCAAACAAAACTACCACAGAAATTGGTATCGATTTTAGTAGAGGTCGTTAATTTAATGACGAATATTTTGTGAGTACTTTTGTGTTCAATAACTTAGTTGTTCTATCGTGATTTTTATAGGTATTAATGTATATATACATATGTATATTGGTTCCTTTATTTAATTTCATACATGTATTTATGTTTTCGTAACAGATAACAACACGCCCCTGAAGATGCTAAGAAGATTAGCGAGAGGTTGGGCCGTAAGTGAATCTACCTCGTTTTATTTACACTAAATAAATAGATCAGATAAGCCTATAAAAAAAATATTTTCAAGAAATACAAACTGATCGGACATACATAAATAAGGTATAACCACCGGAAGGCCTGCCGAAAAAAGCATTTACTTGATATTTGTTAAAAGGACATAAATATAAAAAGGAGCAACATGAAGGACTATTACAAACACATGAAATACAAGCATGGGGGACATACATGCATGACGTTAAAACATTACAGTAAACAAAAGCAGAAATTAGCGAAACAAATGGAACAACTCCAATTTTTATTAGAATGCAAAAAGTGCGAACTGACTCCGAATCACTTGTCCAATTCTGTAAAAGACATAATTATAAGCACCACATCCGAAAGAATAAGACAACAAATAAACAAAACCAAACATATTTTTCTCATGAAAATATTAAACATAGAAATAACACAAACAAATATAGACATCGACGCAAGGAGAAGGAATCGGTAGTAACATTCAAAACAGATAGAATGAAACAGGAAAAAATGCGAAAGAACTAGCAAGGAAAAAACTCAGATATATAATTCTCCTTTTCAAACGAAATATTAAAACTAACTCAGCCCAAAAATTTACTTTGGAAGCCTTTAACAAAACCAAAACAATTCTGGAAATTGCGCAAAAACAACATCGTTATAACTGACGCCGGCAAGGGAAATTAAACAGTAGCAATGCATAAAACAGAATACGTAGATACAATTAACGACCTGCTAGGAGACAAGAATACATATAAAAGCATAACAACCGGCCCAACAAACGCTCTACAAAGGAAAACCAATATCATAGTGGATGATCTTTACAAAAGCAAATACATAAACATATGAGAAAAACAAAAACTTGATGGCACCGCAGCAACAGCACCATGATTGTATGGGTTGCCAAAAATTCATAAATCTGAAGTTCCTTTACGCCCAATTGCGTCCTCCATTAAAGTCAAATGTTACAATTTGTCTAAATATGTTGGAAAACTCCTAAAATCATTAACCAGTGAATCTTATAAAACAAACAACATATATGTTTGTAAAGAAGACGTTTTAGTGTCGTTTCTTTGTTTACCAATATATCTACGACTTTAGCTGTGGGAATAATAATATAAAACTGGGAGAAACTACAACTGGTGAAGGACATTCCAAAAAAACAAATTTCAAAATATTTCGGACTTTTTACTCAAAGACAACAATTATTTCATGTGCAATAATAAGCTATACACGTAAACCTTTGGAATGCCAATTGGCAACCCCTTTTCGCCAATAATTGCTGATATCGTGATGGACGATTTACTCGGAAACACCATTTCGGAGCTTAAAAAGCTTAATATCAATATTAAATTTATAACTAAATATGTAAATTATATCTTCGCAATTGTCAAAAGCAACAACGCTAATTTTATCCTCCAACATCTGAACAAATACCATAACAAACTTCAATTCACCATGGAAATGGAAGAAAACTCGAGTATCAGTTTTCTAGACGCGCGTATACATAGATGCGGAAATCACCTTCGTCTGGACTGGTATTGTAAACCTACATCTTCTGGTCGCCTGATTAACTTCTTCTCTTCGCAACCAACTAAATACAAAATAAATACCGCGAAAAATCTCATACACAAAATATTAACAATAAGCCATAAACAATTGCACGTAGCGAACATTGAAAAAATAAAGAAGATCTTAAAAAGCAACAACTCTCCTGAACATTTAACACACAACCTAATAATACAAAAAATAATGCATTCGAACAATCACCAAAATAGAACTTCAAGCACAAATGCAATAAACAAGACAAAGCGATTCCACAGTATCACATACATTCGAAGCGGCCGCGACTTTGCGAAACAACAAAATATAACACTTGCATATCTATATATAAATACGCCACAAGAAAATTTGCAGTCCCGTTTTTGAAGGCTTCATTCGCTCGATTTCAATGAAACATACACCGATTTAAAGAATATAACTGTTCTGTATCTGTTTATACTGCGACCTTTTTGATTTTAATCAAATAATCATTTTTAGTGCCGGCTTGAGGTCAGGGTGTTAATGGAATTAAAATACAGGGGAAGACGATCTCCAGAGGAGATTGAAATATATTGTATTTGAATGTGTTTTAATTCCATTAACACCCTGACCTCAAGCCGGCATTAAAAAGGATTTTTGGATATAACTTCCTCTAATCCAGAATTGTTAATACCAATACATAGGGGGCGTGGCATCTGACATATACCTACACTAAAATGTAAAAACCAATTATGCTAGGGAATTGAAACTTAGCGCAGATGAATAGATTGTACCATACTTACGGTGAAAAATGGTAGGTGCTGGGAAAGTGGGCGTGGCACTTCCCATACAAACTGAAATTCTCATATCGCATATCTCTGGAACCACTTACGCTAACATCGTGAAATTGGACACAGCAACATATTCTCATATCGGTTATCTCTGGAACGGCCTATGCTAACGTCCTGAAATTTGACACAGCAACATATGTTGTCAATACCGTACTTACGGCGAAAAGTGGCACATTTTGGAGTGGCACTGCCCATAAAACTGAACAACTAATATCGCTTATCTCTGGAACCGCCTCTGCTAACGTCCTGAAATTTCACACAGCAACATAGGTTGTCAATACCATACATACGGCAAATAGTGGTAGACTGAAATTCTCATACCGCTTATCTCTGGAACCGCTTATGCTAACATTCTGAAATTTGACACAACTTTTTATACTACCAATAACGTACTTATCGCAAAAAGTGGTAGATATCGGAAAAGGGGGAGTGGCACCTCCCCCCGCCCATACAAACTTAAATTTTCAAATCGCATACATCTTGAACTACTTGTGTTAACGTCCTGAAATTTTACACTGCAATTTATGTTATCAATACCGTATTTACGGCAAAAAGTGGTAGATTATGGAAAATGGGGCGTGGCACCGCTCATACAAACTAAAATTCTCAGACCGCTTATCTCTGGAACTGCTTATGCTAAGTTCCTGAATTTTGGCTGCCAGTAATCTACTTATGGCAAAACGTGGTAGGTATTGGAAAAGGAGGCGTGGCACCGCCCAAGCAAATTGAAATTCTCATATTGCTTATCTCTGGAACCGCTTATGCTGACATTCTGAAATTTGACACAGCTATTTATACTACCAATAACGTACTTATGGCAAAAAGTGGTAAATATCGGATATGGGGGAGTGGCACCTCCCCCGCCCATACAAACTGAAACTTTAAAATCGCATACATCTTGAACTGCTTATGTTAACGTCCTGAAATTTCACACAACAACAGATGTCAATACCATACATACGGAAAAAAGTGGTAGATTTTGGAAAAGACGTCGTGGCACCGTCCATACAAACTAAAATTCTCATACCGCTTATCTCTGGAACTGCTTATGCTAAGTTCCTGATTTTTTGCGCAGCTATTTATGCTAGGTATTGGAAAAGGAGGCGTGGCACCGCCCAAGCCAATTGAAATTCTCATATTGCTTATCTCTGGAACCGCTTATGCTAACATTCTGAAATTTGACACAGCTATTTACACTGCCAATAACGTACTTTTTGGAAAAAAGCGGTAGATATCGGAAAAGGGGGAGTGGCACCTCCCCCGCCCATACAAACTGAATTTTTCAAATCGCATACATCTTGAACTGCTTATGTTAACGTCCTAAAATTTTACACAGCAATTTATGTCATCAATACCGTATTTACGTCAAAAACTGATAGACTTTGGAAAAGGGAGCGTGGAACCGCCTATACAAACTGAAATAGTCGTATCGCTTATGTCTGGTACCACTAATGCTAACGTCCTGAAATTGGACACTGCAACATATTCTCATATCGGTTATCTCTGGAACCGCCTATGCTAACGTCCTGAAATTTGACACAGAAAGATATGTTGTCAATACCGCACTTACGGCGGAAAGTGGTACATTTGTGGCGTGGCCCCACCCATAAAAACTTTGGAAAAGGGAGCGTGGAACCGCCCATACAAACGGAAATTATCATATCGCTTATTACTGGAACCACTAATGCTAACGTCCTGAAATTGGACACTGCAACATATTCTCATATCACTTATCTCTGGAACCGCCTATGCTAACGTCCTGAAATTTCACACAGCAACATATACCATACATACGGCCAAAAGTGGTAGATTGTTGGAAAAGGGGGCGTGGCACCGCTCATACAAACTGGAATTCTCAGACCGCTTATCTCTGGAACTGCTTATGCTAAGTTCCTGAATTTTGGCTGCCAGTAATCTACTTATGGCAAAACGTGGTAGGTATTGGAAAAGGAGGCGTGGCACCGCCCAAGCAAATTGAAATTCTCATATTGCTTATCTCTGGAACCGCCCATGCTAACATTCTGAAATTTTACACAGCTATTTATACTACCAATAACGTACTTATGGCAAAAAGTGGTAGATATCGGAAAAGCGGGAGTGGCACCTCCCCCGCCCATACAAACTAAATTTTTCAAATCGCATACATCTTGAACTGCTTATGTTAACGTCCTGAAACTTTACACTGAAATTTATGGTATTAATACCGTATTTACGGCAAAAAGTGGAAGATTTTAGAAAAGGGGCGTGGAACCGCGCATACACACTGAAATTCTCATGTCGCCTCAAATTGGACACAGCAACATATTCTCATATCGGTTATCTCTGGAACCGCCTATGCTAACGTCCTGAAATTTCACACAACAACATAGGTTGTGAATACCATGCATACGGCAAAAAGTGGTAGATTTTGGAAAAGGAGGCGGAGGCCATACAAACTGGAATTCTCATATTGCTTATCTATGGAACCGCTTATGCTAACATTCTGAAATTTTACACAGCTATTTATACTACCAATAACGTACTTACAAACTAAANGATGTCAATACCATACATACGGCAAAAAGTGGTAGATTTTGGAAAAGACGTCGTGGCACCGTCCATACAAACTAAAATTCTCATACCGCTTATCTCTGGAACTGCTTATGCTAAGTTCCTGATTTTTTGCGCAGCTATTTATGCTAGGTATTGGAAAAGGAGGCGTGGCACCGCCCAAGCCAATTGAAATTCTCATATTGCTTATCTCTGGAACCGCTTATGCTAACATTCTGAAATTTGACACAGCTATTTACACTGCCAATAACGTACTTTTTGGAAAAAAGTGGTAGATATCGGAAAAGGGGGAGTGGCACCTCCCCGCCCATACGAACTTAAATTTTCAAATCGCATACATCTTGAACTACTTGTGTTAAAGTCCTGAAATTTTACACTGCAATTTATGTTATCAATACCGTATTTACGGCAAAAAGTGGTAGATTTTGGAAAAGGGGGCTTGCAACCGCCCATACACACTGAAATTCTCATATTACTTATCTCTGGAACCACTTATGCTAACGTCCTGAAATTTGACACAGCAACATATGTTGTCAATACCGTACTTACGGCAAAAAGTGGTACATTTTGGCGTGGCACCGCCCATAAAAACTGAAATTTAGTTTTTTGTTCAAACAAAACTACCACAGAAATTGGTATCGATTTTAGTAGAGGTCGTTAATTTAATGACGAATATTTTGTGAGTACTTTTGTGTTCAATAACTTAGTTGTTCTATCGTGATTTTTATAGGTATTAATGTATATATACATATGTATATTGGTTCCTTTATTTAATTTCATACATGTATTTATGTTTTCGTAACAGATAACAACACGCCCCTGAAGATGCTAAGAAGATTAGCGAGAGGTTGGGCCGTAAGTGAATCTACCTCGTTTTATTTACACTAAATAAATAGATCAGACAAGCCTATGAAAAAAATATTTTCAAGAAATACAAACTGATCGGACATACATAAATAAGGTATAACCACCGGAAGGCCTGCCGAAAAAAGCATTTACTTGATATTTGTTAAAAGGACATAAATATAAAAAGGAGCAACATGAAGGACTATTGCAAACACATGAAATACAAGCATGGGGGACATACATGCATGACGTTAAAACATTACAGTAAACAAAAGCAGAAATTAGCGAAACAAATGGAACAACTCCAATTTTTATTAGAATGCAAAAAGTGCGAACTGACTCCGAATCACTTGTCCAATTCTGTAAAAGACATAATTATAAGCACCACATCCGAAAGAGTAAGACAACAAATAAACAAAACCAAACATATTTTTCTCATGAAAATATTAAACATAGAAATAACACAAACAAATATAGACATCGACGCAAGGAGAAGGAATCGGTAGTAACATTCAAAACAGATAGAATGAAACAGGAAAAAATGCGAAAGAACTAGCAAGGAAAAAACTCAGATATATAATTCTCCTTTTCAAACGAAATATTAAAACTAACTCAGCCCAAAAATTTACTTTGGAAGCCTTTAACAAAACCAAAACAATTCTGGAAATTGCGCAAAAACAACATCGTTATAACTGACGCCGGCAAGGGAAATTAAACAGTAGCAATGCATCAAACAGAATACGTAGATACAATTAACGACCTGCTATGAGACAAGAATACATATAAAAGCATAACAACCGACCCAACAAACGCTCTACAAAGGAAAACCAATATCATAGTGGATGATCTTTACAAAAGCAAATACATAAACATATGAGAAAAACAAAAACTTGCTGGTACCGCAGCAACAGCACCATGATTGTATGGGTTGCCAAAAATTCATAAATCTGAAGTTCCTTTACGTCCAATTGCGTCCTCCATTAAAGTCAAATGTTACAATTTGTCTAAATATGTTGGAAAAAATCTAAAATCATTAACCAGTGAATCTTATAAAACAAACAACACTTTCGACCTAAAAGAAAAACTGACGAATATACATATATGTTTGTAAAGAAGACGTTTTAGTGTCGTTTCTTTGTTTACCAATATACCTACAACTTTAGCTGTGGGTATAATAATATAAAACTGGGAGAAACTACAACTGGTGACGGACATTCAAAAAAAAAAATTTCAAAATATTTCGGACTTTTGACTCAAAGACAACAATTATTTCATGTGCAATAATAAGCTATACACGTAAACCTTTGGAATGCCAATTGGCAACCCCTTTTCGCCAATAATTGCTGATATCGTGATGGACGATTTACTCGGAAACACCATTTCGGAGCTTAAAAAGCTTAATATCAATATTAAATTTATAACTAAATATGTAAATTATATCTTCGCAATTGTCAAAAGCAACAACGCTAATTTTATCCTCCAACACCTGAACAAATACCATAACAAACTTCAATTCACCATGGAAATGGAAGAAAACTCGAGTATCAGTTTTCTAGACGCGCGTATACATAGATGCGGAAATTACCTTCGTCTGGACTGGTATTGTAAGCCTACATCTTCTGGTCGCCTGATTATCNTCTAGACGCGCGTATACATAGATGCGGAAATCACCTTCGTCTGGACTGGTATTGTAAACCTACATCTTCTGGTCGCCTGATTAACTTCTTCTCTTCGCAACCAACTAAATACAAAATAAATACCGCGAAAAATCTCATACACAAAATATTAACAATAAGCCATAAACAATTGCACGTAGCGAACATTGAAAAAATAAAGAAGATCTTAAAAAGCAACAACTCTCCTGAACATTTAACACACAACCTAATAATACAAAAAATAATGCATTCGAACAATCACCAAAAATAGAACTTCAAGCACAAATGCAATAAACNTAAGAAGAAGAAGAAGCCACAAACAATTCCCCGAAAAACTATCCCGAACATTTAACACACAACTTAATAAAACAAAAAACAATGCAATCGAACAATCACCAAAATAGAACTTCAAGCACAGATGCAATAAACAACACAAAGCGATACCACAGTGTCACTTGCATTCCGAAGCTGGCCGAAAACTTCGGCCGCGACTTAGCGAAATAACAAAATATAACACTTGCATATCTATATATAAATACGCCACAAGAAAATTTGCAGTCCCGTTTTTGAAGGCTTCATTCGCTCGATTTCAATGAAACATACACCGATTTAAAGAATATAACTGTTCTGTATCTGTTTATACTGCGACCTTTTTGATTTTAATCAAATAATCATTTTTAGTGCCGGCTTGAGGTCAGGGTGTTAATGGAATTAAAATACAGGGGAAGACGATCTCCAGAGGAGATTGAAATATATTGTATTTGAATGTGTTTTAATTCCATTAACACCCTGACCTCAAGCCGGCATTAAAAAGGATTTTTGGATATAACTTCCTCTAATCCAGAATTGTTAATCCCAATACATAGGGGGCGTGGCATCTGACATATACCTACACTAAAATGTAAAAACCAATTATGCTAGGGAATTGAAACTTAGCGCAGATGAATAGATTGTACCATACTTACGGTGAAAAATGGTAGGTGCTGGGAAAGTGGGCGTGGCACTTCCCATACAAACTGAAATTCTCATATCGCATATCTCTGGAACCACTTACGCTAACATCGTGAAATTGGACACAGCAACATATTCTCATATCGGTTATCTCTGGAACGGCCTATGCTAACGTCCTGAAATTTGACACAGCAACATATGTTGTCAATACCGTACTTACGGCGAAAAGTGGCACATTTTGGCGTGGCACTGCCTATAAAACTGAACAACTAATATCGCTTATCTCTGGAACCGCCCATACTAACGTCCTGAAATTTCACACAGCAACATAGGTTGTCAATACCATACATGGTAGACTGAAATTCTCATACCGCTTATCTCTGGAACCGCTTATGCTAACATTCTGAAAATTGACACAACTATTTATACTACCAATAACGTACTTATCGCAAAAAGTGGTAGATATCGGAAAAGGGGGATTGGCACCTCACCCCGCCCATACAAACTTAAATTTTCAAATCGCATACATCTTGAACTACTTGTGTTAACCTCCTGAAATTTTACACTGCAATTTATGTTATCAATACCGTATTTACGGCAAAAAGTGGTAGATTATGGAAAATGGAGCGTGGCACCGCTCATACAAACTAAAATTCACATACCGCTTATCTATGGAACTGCTTATGCTAAGTTCCTGAATTTTGGCACAGCTGTTTATGCTGCCTATAACGTACTTATGGCAAAAAGTGGTAGGTATTGGAAAAGGAGGCGCTGCAACGCCCAAGCAAATTGAAATTCTCATATTGCGTATCTGTGGAACCGCTTATGCTGACATTCTGAAATTTGACACAGCTATTTATACTACCAATATCGTACTTATGGCAAAAAGTGGTAGATATCGGATATGGGGGAGTGGCACCTCCCCCGCCCATACAAACTGAAACTTTAAAATCGCATACATCTTGAACTGCTTATGTTAACGTCCTGAAATTTCACACAACAACAGATGTCAATACCATACATACGGCAAAAAGTGGTAGATTTTGGAAAAGACGTCGTGGCACCGTCCATACAAACTGAAATTCTCATACCGCTTATCTCTGGAACTGCTTATGCTAAGTTCCTGATTTTTTGCGCAGCTATTTATGCTAGGTATTGGAAAAGGAGGCGTGGCACCGCCCAAGCCAAATGAAATTCTCATATAGCTTATCTCTGGAACCGCTTATGCTAACATTCTGAAATTTGACACATCTATTTACACTGCCAATAACGCACTTTTTGGAAAAAAGCGGTAGATATCGGAAAAGGGGGAGTGGTACCTCCCTCGCCCAACCAAACTGAATTTTTCAAATCGCATACATCTTGAACTGCTTATGATAACGTCCTAAAATTTTACACAGCAATTTATGTCATCAATACCGTATTTACGGCAAAAACTGATAGACTTTGGAAAAGGGACCGTGGAACCGCCTATACAAACTGAAATAATCATATCGCTTATGTCTGGTACCACTAATGCTAACGTCCTGAAATTGGACACTGCAACATATTCTCATATCGGTTATCTCTGGAACCGCCTATGCTAACGTCCTGAAATTTGACACAGAAAGATATGTTGTCAATACCGCACTTACGGCGAAAAGTGGTACATTTGTGGCGTGGCACCACCCATAAAAACTTTGGAAAAGGGAGCGTGGAACCGCCCATACAAACTGAAATTATCATATCGCTTATGTCTGGAACCACTAATGCTAACGTCCTGAAATTGAACACAGCAACATATTCTCATATCACTTATCTCTGGAACCGCCTATGCTAACGTCCTGAAATTTCACACAGCAACATAGGTTGTCAATACCATACATACGGCCAAAAGTGGTAGATTGTTGGAAAAGGGGGTGTGGCACCGCTCATACAAACTGGAATTCTCGTACCGCTTATCTCTGGAACTGCTTATGCTAAGTTCCTGAATTTTGGCTGCCAGTAATGTACTTATGGCAAAACGTGGTAGGTATTGGAAAAGGAGGCGTGGCACCGCCCAAGCAAATTGAAATTCTCATATTGCTTATCTCTGGAACCGCTCATGCTAACATTCTGAAATTTTACACAGCTATTTATACTACCAATAACGTACTTATGGCAAAAAGTGGTAGATATCGGAGAAGCGGGAGTGGTACCTCCCCCGCCCATACAAACTAAATTTTTCAAATCGCATACACCTTGAACTGCTTATGTTAACGTCCTGAAATTTTACACTGAAATTTATGTTATCAATACCGTATTTACGGCAAAAAGTGGTAGATTTTGGAAAAGGGGCGTGGAACCGCGCATACACACTGAAATTCTCATGTCGCCTCAAATTGGACACAGCAACATATTCTCATATCGGTTATCTCAGGAACCGCCTATGCTAACGTCCAGAAATCTGACACAGCAATATATGTTGTCAATACCGTACTCACGGCGAAAAGTGCTAAGAAGATTCGCTAAGAAGATTTCGTTCGAAAAATTACACTGAAGATGACACAACGCCGAAACCGGTTTGTCTCCAAACCAAATTTGACAAGGGATGACGGAAGTTCGTTCCATAATACGTCATACACCCACCCTGTCGGAAACAACAACAACCAAAAAGGAAACAACAAATAAACTAAACCAAACATACTTTTCTCATTAAAATATTAAACATAGAAATAACACAAACAAACATAGACATTCACGCACAACAACAATTAAAACATACTTTAAGTGAATTGGAATTTAAATGGTTCATCCAAAAACAAAACTTAATAAGTCAGAGGATTGCGAAGGAGAAGGAATCGGTACTAACATTCAAAACAGATAGAATGAAACAGGAAAAAATGCGAATGTTGGCAATAAACAATTTAGGAGTAAAGTCATCTCTCGACGTACGAAAACCACACTCTATAAGTCACTCATCATGCCTGTGCTTGTATATGGCGCAGAAGCATGGACAATGACAGCATCCGATGAGGCGACTCTTGGAGTATTCGAGAGAAAGATTTTGCGGAAGGTTTACGCACCTTTACGCGTTGGCGACGGAGAGTACCTCAGACGATGAATGATGAGCTGTATGAGCTTTACAACGACATGAACATAGTACAGCGAATTAGAATACAGCGGCTCCGCTGTCTTGGCCATGTCGTTCGAATGGACACCGGCGCTCCACCTCTGAAAGTATTCAACTCGGTAACCGCCCAGCAAAAAATCGGTATACGCTTTTAGTGGTAACGTGTTCTAGAAGGCATAGCGTTATAATGCTTTCGAAGTTTTTCGCTTATTTTAGGCATTGCCGGTAATGCAAAGTAGAATGTCCTACAATATTTTATTTATTTCGCTTCTTTGCTTCATTTCGGGGAATGCAAAGCAGAATTCTGCATCGTAGTCAGCTAAAAAATAGAATGAATATCCAAAAATTCTTTTTCTATCGTTACTTTCTGTGGAAATTTGTCTCGCATGAAAATAATGTTTTTCTTTTTTCAATTTGCAGCGAAGTTGAAGTCAGTCAATGAAGTGAAGTACAAGAGTGAGGAAATACAATTTTAAGCTTAATTAAATATGCATGTATGTACATACCGATTTTTAAGTAAAATCTAAATATCTAAATACATACATATGTATGTATAAAAACTGATTTATACAAATTTTATTTACTTTTGATCTTTTAAGACATTTTATGATTCCAATTTAATATAAATAATATATACTTATCTAGGCATTCTACATTAGTTTCTCTGTATGGCATTATTTGTTCTCTTCTCCGGATTCTGTTTATCCATGCGTTTTCCCTTCGTTTGAAGGTAATGCTGTGGGTAAGGGCTTACCGCCAATGACATGCCCATGTTAAAATAATGCCTTCTTGAAGCGAGAGAGTAAGCGATTCCCATCGCCTAGCTCGTTTCCTTTTTCGTTGCTGTGGTATTCGTGTTTTTTGCTGGGCGCTGGCGGTAGCAGAGGAAGAGGGAGGCCCCCACTGCGGTGAAAAGACCAGGACTTGGCTTCACTTGGCATTTTCAATTGGCGTCAGTTAGTACAGAAGAGAAACGACGGTCGTGCTTTGTTGAACTCTGCCAAAACCGCATAGGCGGTTACAGCGCTAAATAAGAAGGAGGTTAGTTTTAAGAAATTTTGCATTAATTCACATGTATCGATTAATGCTGTAAGTTCGGCAATCGCCATCAACTACTTCCGGTACGCGATTTCATAAGTTAAAGACACACTTAAGGTAAAACTAGTCAAGAACGTAAACCTACCGGTACGTAAACCCGAGTCAGCTGACACAATCTGTCTTACCAGGGCGTCATGTAAATGCATAAATACGTTTAAAATGTTTGAAATTTACTATCGAAAAAGGTTTTTTGTTGAAAAATGAGTAGTTCATATCTAGCTAGCATCTCTTATAAGACGAAATATTGTAGTTCAAAAGGTAAGTTTATGAAAAGGAATTGATGAGTGGCAACAGTATAGTAATCAACACTGAGGGCTCCAGTAATAGACAGAATTCTGCGTATACAGACAGCGTTTAAGTATAATGTTACTGAAAATAAAATCTCGTATAAGTAAGAAGATCCAGACTTTTATTTACTGGTCTCCTGCACACAGTAGGCTCACACTTTACATTGGCGATGAGGATATCGGTATTTTTGGGAGAAGGAAATTTCGGAGGCAGCACTCCAGCAAGAATTGCCTAATCTCCGTGCCAAAGCGAATAAAGAAGGGAAGAAATGTGATATCGCAATTAATGATCTCCAAGCAACAATTCAACAATTGCAGTCAGAGAAAGAGGGTTTGCTAAACCCATCGTATCAGCAACAAAATGCAACACAAACTGTTAGTAATGCTGTTGTATTGACTTCATGCATCGGCTCCATTGAAGGGTACGAGCGAAAAGAAGACTGGTCATTGTGCTCGAAGGTTTGAACATATTATGTCAGGTAATTTGATTGATGACAGTAGAACAAAATTGCTGATCCTGAACCTCTTGGGAAAAGAAGGTTATGCTTTGCTGAAAAGCTTATGTGCTCCAATCTCACCCCATGACAAGCCGTACAAGGATTTAGTACAAATAATGTCAAATCACCTTAAGCCCAAACCAAACTTTTTCCTGGAAGATTCAAGGAAAGATTCAAATTCAACAAATACATTCAACAGGAAAACCAGTGCTTTAATGACTTTGTTGCAGAACTTAAAAAGCTGTCAACTTATTGTGATTTCGGCTAAACCCTTAATGACATGATAAGGGACAGAATCGTGTCCGGAATCCGTAGTAACAGCATTCGACAAAAGATGTTATCGATGACGGAGCCAACATACTGGAAGGTAGTAGCATTGGCAGCCAGAGAAGAAGCAGCGGCAAGAGACACAGGGGAAATGAGTCCGACTAGACTAAANAATTTGAGCAAAAATCAAAATTTTTTGATTTTCTGGCCGCCATGTTGATGTTTGATCAAACCGCTTGCGTTGTGTATAGCAAAATCGCCTCATTCGCAACGAAATTTTCACCGAGTAAGGACGTAAGAGAGGAAAATGAAAGAAAACCACAATATTTAGCATTGCGAGCTGGAAGAAAACTAAAATTCTTTGCTTGAACGAGTCATGTTTGCATGGTGTATGGCGAAATGGGAAAAGTAGGTTTGAAGAATGTTTGACAAGCCGCTTGTGTGGTGTATTTCGCTCTTAACAGGTGTAGTTAACTCAATTAAGAAAACAAGTGATGGCAGTGCAGAGAAGACAATTTCCTGTTTATGTTGTGTTAAATTTGGGCACTCAAAAGAAAAAATTTAATTCAGGTGTTATAATTGTTAATTTTGTAAACAAAGGGGCATTTAATTCGAATTCGTAAATTTAAACAAAGAAAAGAAAACCCTGAAAATTATGAAAACAATGAGCAAAGAAACTGAATGAAAAGAAATGGGTTTAAGGCAAAAGAGAAAGCGAAAAATAAGCAAAACTATTTAGGTGAAGTCATGCAAGTGACAAGATGATTTTGCTAATTGTTATACATTTTTCGAGATTAACGAAAACGAATTTGTTAAGGAAGTGAAAGGGTATAAAGATGTTAAAACTGATTGTAGTCCTATTTATATCGAAATTAATGTTGAAAATTAATTACTTTAATTTGAATTAGATTCAGGCTCACCAATATCAGCAATTTCAGAAAGAGAATTCAGAAATAGCAAAATTTTTCACGATTTACGATTGGGAGGTACAATGAGAAAATCTAAGTCGTACACTGGCGACCCAATTATTCCTCGCAGAGTAATTACGGTCAATGTCAATTATGAGAATCAAAATAAGAAACTTCAGTTATTTGTTTTGCCAGGTAGCTCAACCCCCATCGTCGGTCGTGAATGGATGAAAGATTTAAAAATATTTAAGCTGATATCAAATGGAATGATTGACTTAATAGAAAATGCAAACAATGTTGATAGTAGCAGCTTCAATGCAGATAAATTACTAAAAGAGTTTCCAATGGTATTTACGGAAAAATTGGGTTGCTATAAAAATGAAGAATTGTCGTTGAAATTAAAAGATTAATTGATGAAGATGTAATCAAGCCAGTTAACTTTTCCTATTGTTAAATCCGATGGACAGACCCGGTTATGTGGAGATTATAAAATAACTGTTAATAAATGTTTAGAAATTGACCGATACCCTATACCTAGAATTCAAGACTAACAAAATTAAACGGCGGTACATTTTTTAGAAAAACTGATTTCAGTCATGCTTATTTACAAGTGCTTTTAAATGAAAAATCTCAAAAATTAACAACAATAACTACGCATAAAGGTCTTTATGTATATGAACGGTTATGCTTTGGGGTGGCTTCTGCTCCAGTAGCGCGATTCACTAACTTTTAACAATGCGTTTTGTCGAGTTGTAAGCTAACAATTTTTGTTGTTTGCAGTAACGATTGTGCGATTCACTAACTGTGCTGCCGCTAATGGGTACAAATCCGTTGCATATGCTAAGGCGCTCGTGTGAGCACAAAGTTCACAAGCATTTTGTTTGGGAGAAAATGCGCAACCCTTCCACAAAAAAAATTCTAACAAATCAACGGTAACTTTTAGCGACTTGAAACTTGCACTTTATCAGACTAAAATTGAATGGGCTACAAAACTGCATACCCGAAAATCTTATAGAGATTCTGAATAAAACGTTCGAAATCTTGGTGAAAACTTTTTATGTTTGATTGATTTTTGTGAATTTTGTTCAAGCTTTGAAACTTGTATTTATTTGGTTTCTGTTGTTATATAGTAGATGGAACTATAAAAAAAAATTATTAAAAATAAATAAATATAAATACACATAAGTAGAAAACAACATAATTTTGAATTTTGCTGCTATATTTTGCTCGCAGCTGTAAATAAAAAGTTTACAAAAAAACATTTAACAAACATTTAACATGGAAAAGATTTTTAATATAAAAAAATCAAGGTTTTCACATTTTGTACATATTTATTTTCAAGACTGATTTTATTATGCTAGTGTCATGATGATTAATAAAGAAATATTTAAATATGCACATACAAAGTTATATGATATTCATATTTTTAATAAGACGTATGTATGTATGTACACGTATTAAATTGAAAACTTTAATTATTCAATTCCTTTAAATTCAAGGCATATTCAGTTCCTGTAAGATTAAAAAATTGACTTATCACCTTTTAGCTTCCAGTTTTCTACATTTGTTTTACGTCCTATTGAAAAATTATAACCGGAACCCATATAGACAAGTTTTAACAAACTATTTTTTTGTTATTTAATTTATATTATATTATATTAGACGTCGTCAAATAAGCGGCCTTTGTTATCGTTAACGACAACAGCTGATTTGGCGCTAACGAATGTTGTTAGGGAATAGTATATCCACTTTATTCACTTCTAAAGAAAAATACAAAATGGCCGTGGTCAACAAAATACAAGAAAGTGTTCACTAACATGAAAAATAAATGGAGCTCTAGTGACGGTTTAACGTCTCTTCCAATCAAAATAACATCTGCCAGCCAGTGGGAATAGGAGCGGTAATTTTGCAAATGTATCCTGATAAAACTAGTAAACCAATTGCATTTAATTCTAGAGTATTAACTCATGCTGAAAAAAAGCATGAAAAGGAAGCCTTAGGTATAATTTTTGCTGTTAAATCGTTCCACTAATATGTATATGGTAGGAAATTCATAATCGAGACAGACCATAACCCACTGAAGTTCATTTTTGATCTTAAAAAGGGATTGCCATTCTACGCAGCAAGCCGAATACAAATATTTCCCTTCTGCCTATGAGTTTGATCTTCAAGATATTCGAGGTAAAGATAACTACAGTGCTGGTTGTCTGTCCCGAGAGAGGAGAGTCAGAGTGTATACTATACTTATTTAAATTATGTTAACGATGATGTACAATGTATTGATGTTAAACAAATTAAAACTGAGACGAGAAAAGACGCCGTTCTATCCAAGATTTGCAACTACGTTATGGATGGCGAAGGTTGAAGCTCAATTTAAAGTCTTCAAGCGTAAAAAGACCGAACTCTACATTGATAGGGGTTGTTTAATGTGGGGCTATTGAGTGGTAGTTCCCCGCGCTCTGAGAGATTTTATTTTCCATGAACTTCACAGTTTTCATATGGGCATAGTAAAAATTGCAGCCTTCGCTCGCTCGTATATTTGGTGGCCAGGTGTGGATGAAGACATCTAAAAGATCACCAAAGCTTGCCGATTGTATCTAGAAAACTGCAGCGACCACCCAGAAGTGAATTACACAGTGGGAAATGGCCTGATGGTCAGAGTCACCGACTTCCTGGGACCTGTACGGGGACGCATGTACTTACTAATCATCGACGCGCGTTCCAAATGGATGGACGTCAAGGAAATGAGAAATATAAGTTATAAGGCCACTGCAGCAACGTTGAGTGAATATTTTGCAACCTGGGGTTATCCTCTGATCATCGTCAGAGATAATCGCCTAAGTCTTACCTCGGACGAGTTAGAAAAGTTCTTTGAAGCCATAGGGATGCTACACATAAAGGCTGCTCCATATCACCCAGCATCGAATAGGGCAGCCGAAAACGGAGTTCGTACCCTCGAAAGTAAGTTCAAAATTCTCTTAAAGGAAGGCCTAACTCGAGAGGACGCTTTATCCAAATTCTTGATGCATTATCGTGCTTTTCCGCACTGTAGGACCAAACTGTTGCTGCTGAACTCCAACTCGGCCGAACCATGAAAACTCGATTGGACTTAATCAGACCCAATCTACGTGAACACGTACTTAAACAACAAGAGCGAAAGAAATTGAATACGCCTGGCAAACGGCGTTGTACCCTGCAACATGGCGACGTCGTGATGGTGAAAGACCTGATGAAAGGAAGATGGATGCAAGGCAAAATTACGAACCCGATGTCACCCGCAACGTATACCGTTAGTCTTCCAGATGGCAGAATTTGGAAGCGGCACGTAGGTTATCTGAAACCTAGCTTATTAGAAGAGCGTTCTGCCCAGTGTTACGATATCGCTCCAGACACCGATACTGGTGCGATTCCCGAAGCTTCGCCAGAAGCTCTTGCTGAGAGGCAAGCATCACTAACATCCCCTAAAGTCACAGCCTCCACAATTTTTGAATTTGTTGAGTTTGAATTTTTTCGTAATTCTGACTAATCATATACTTCTTCAAATCGTTATATCTCGGGTTCTGCTCATCGTAGAGGCTTCATCTTAACGTCGTTTGAAATCTAAAGAAACTGGCTTAACATTTCTATATATAGTATTGACACATTAAGTTAAACTTTTGGCAAATAAAATTAATATTTTGGCAATTAAGTTTAATCTATTGGCAAATAAATTTAATCTTTTGGCAAATAAAATTAATTTTTTGGCAAATAAATTTAACCTTTTGGCAAAGAAAATTAATCTTTTGGCAAATAAATTTAACCCTTAATTAGGTGCATGGGGTCAAGGTAGGGCTGGGAACTTCATTCGAATATCCGGATACCTAAAAGAAAAATCCGGTTACTCTGGAAGCTAAGATAATATTCGGCTTTTTCGTTATCAAAATGATATTTTCATTTCCCAATATCAAGCGCTCATAAATGTGTAATAACAAGTTTTCTACTTCTACGCACAAAATTGTTTGTATAAATTTTTAAATTTCCAAAATTTTACTTTAGAACTTCAAAGGCTTCTACAAACGAATTAAAAAGTTCAACAAACAAATTTATGCGTATAGAAAACTTGCTACTTCATATGCATGAGCGCCTGGTATTGGGAAATCAAAGTATCGTTTCGTAAAAATAAAAATTAAATATATAAAATTGACCGCGAGAGTTTTTTCATGACTTTAAAATATCATGGATGGAATAATGAAAGCTGTTACGATACTTCTGTGAGAAATTAGTAATAATTAAAAGAAGTTACACATATATATGTACATGCGTTCAAAACACTAGAAAATTGTATAAAAATAATAATTAAACTAAATACTTTACGTTTTTATCTTCAGTAAGTGCTCCATGAGGTTATTGTGCCGCCGAATTTCAGCAATTTCTTTATTTTTGAGGCGCTGCATTTCAGTTATTTCTTCTCTTTTAAGCCACTCCATTTCTCGGAAGTGCCTTTTCTGCTCTTCGTGATGTTCGGTTAAACTCGTAACTGCTCCAGTAACTTTTTCTAGTAAGGCTTGCTGAGTCTTTAGTTCAGCTTCAAGAAGGTCGGAGGATGCTTTCGGCTTCTTTACAGTAGGTCTCTTTTCTGGAGCTACATTTACTGGCGGTGGTGGAGGCGATGGCTCGTCGACTGTAACAAGTGGACTTATTTGAGACTCTTGTATCTCTATTTCGACTTCCTCTAAATATTCTGTAAGGTCAGACTCGTCTCGCTCATGTTCTGCATTGCTCTTGGACACACTTGAAATTGGCAATGCAAACGTAAACGCAGATAAGCCTTCAACACTTTCCTTCATCCCAATCAGTTTATATATGACTTCCTCATTCGGAGAAAGCTTCTGTTGGGTGTTTGGGCCACCACCCGTGCCTTTTCTGGCATTTAAATTTTGCGCCGCCTTTTGACGCACATATTTCTTTTGGTCGGCCCACACCTATAAAAAGTAAGTAAAACGATAACTTAAAGCAAAAAGTACACATTTAATCACTTTTACAAACCTTTTTCCACTCAGTCGTATTTTTTGTGCGTGGGCCTGCGGAGTTTAGTTCCACCTCAGCGTTCCGCCAAAACCGGGAAACGTCCTCTCTGTTGCCCTTATGGAAGCCGCGAGCGATGTCCGGCCTAGCTTCCCTTAGGGTTATTCAGATTTCTACCTGTTTCTTTTTTATTGTTTTGGACCTAAAATGAAAGGTTTAAACGTTTTATTACACCAAATTTCCTTTAAATTGTAATTAACTTACATTTTTGTAGCAGTTCCCTTTTAAAATACCGGTGAAAATTCTCCCAGAATAACGAAATCAATTCTCCTCCTTTTTGACATTCGTAATACCTAGTTTATTCCCGAAATACATTTTCCCTTTTTCGAAGATCGTTTAGAATAGGAGAATAGGAAAAGAGGAAAATTCTTAGGGAATTTTTATTCATGATAGGAGAAAAGAGAAATGAGGAAAAATTCCTAGAGAATTTCTATTCAGAATTGGGCTGACATACCCTCAGAAACATATGCTGTGTTTCTTTGGCCAATGATTGGGATCCGGATAAAAACTATGCACGCATATGCAACAACAGAGCTCGAATCGTAACATCCGTCCACGGATCGAAAACCATACGAAAGAAAAGTGCGTAATACGTCAGTCGTATAAGCTGAGTGGAATAAAGAGTACGTTCACGTATGTCATAATCCGACAAATGTATTTTTACGTGACGAGTAATACGATAACGCATGTGACGATTCGAGATCTGATAGAGATCTGGTTCAATTTATGATCCGCAGTGTTTGTTTGGTTTAACTAAAAATTTTCTGCCCGCTATGGTAGCACTGACAAATGATTATATACACAAACAGATATTCTGCCTTTTGTTTCTCTTAACGTGATTTAAAAAAATAGCCTTTATGTTAAATATTTATTTAAGTGAATACTATTCCGTTTGAATGTGCTCTTCCGCATTTAGTGAGTTCAATTTTTTCCAGATGGTTTCCGTGAGAAGTAATCGTGAAACGGAGCTGGATAACGCAAGAAAACACAGCTATATATATATATACATACATCCTGGACCGTTTGAATACAAAATTGCGCTCAAGGCGAATTTATACAAAAGGTTTATATTTAAAGAGCTGTATTTATCTATAAAAATTGTGCTCGTAGATTTTCACTTACTGCCGTCCCTAAATTGGCGCGTCAAACGCTAAACGACTGCCAAAAATCCTCACGGCCGTTCACTTTCAGTGTATTCAACAATAATGCTTCGCTAGTGGCAAGCAAATTGAATTTTCACACTCGTTGACAATGGAAAACGCAACGCTAGCGCTCCAATTTATGGACGGAAGTTACCCATGCACCTCCTTCCAGCGTTTTTTCTGTGATGCTTATAGATAGGGTATTCCCTTAAACTCGTTAATTCTTAATGCCCTGTATGCAGCTCTCAAGAAAACGGTCAAGGGAAAATTGGCATTATTTCGTGTGTATGTCCAAGCAATTTTGACATTTTTGATACTTCACAGCCTGTTGCCTCACTCTTTCCTGAAGAAATAATGGAATATATTTCTGTTGCAAACTTAATGTACATTTATCCATACAAAATTCGTCACCTAAATGCAACTAAATGCAACTCCATTTTTGCATTAAGAATCTAAATGCTAAAAGCAAACCTGTGATCTTCCAAAATTTCCCCGATTCGAACATGGTTTAATGAGAAAAAGTGGCAACAATGCTTTTTTGCGTATAGTGGCTAGCTGCATTTCAGTGATCGCCGATCGAGATTTCATTTATTATTTAACATTATTTGGATAAAGAAAAGTTACACAAATTCAACATGGATGTGATGCAATTTGTGATCAACTCTGTTTGTTTTGTTTCCTAATTAAGTGAGGAAATTGTAATTGACATCACCGACAAATGAATATATACACAAACAAATGTTCGGTTATGGTTAAAACAATTCAAGTTTTTGTATTGTATTTTCGGTTTAAAATTAATTATTTTCTTTTTAGTAGGGTTTTGCCCCTTAAATCCTGCGTGAGAATTGATCGTAATAGATACGGATTTGAATAAGCGCCTGGAACACGGCTGTTTGTCAAAAGCATACGATTTCGAACTAGCGTAAATGTACATTTGCTAAATGCGATAGCATGAACGCTCTTTCTTCGAAAACATGTGTTCGAAAGCGCTAAATGTTGCATTTTAAATGCAGCAAAAACACTGCATAACATAACAATTTTGACAGTTCTTTGATGAGGCTCGTAAATTTACGAGCTTTACGGGGTTTACGAAGCTTTTACGAGTTTAATGGGTGGTACACTTTGTCCATCAAGTTTGTCAGTAAAGAATTTATCAGTTTTGACTGACGCCTTGTAGCGGTCGAAATATCAGTCATGTATGATATAAAATCCTCTTTGAAGCCGTCAAATTCATTAAGGAAAGATGGAGGATAAAAAGATTATGAAGGAATTTACCTTGGTCGAACCACCAAAAGTATTGCTAACTTTGATTGCTTAATCCTTTTAAGCTATCTTCTATAGGCCGAAAGAATAGTATGTATTTCTTTTGCATCTTTAACATTGCATTGTTGTTTGTATTTTTTCATCATATTTAACAATTCTTCATTTAATTTTATTTTTCAGTCACGCATCACGTACTCTGGACTAGTTCTGTCCCGGAGACAACGTTGCATCTCATAGCAATCTTAAAACTCTTTCAAAAAATCGTGATTCGGGTCCATTTTCAACGATGCGCTGATAATATTCGAAAATCTAGTTATTTTTGGCTGCAATTTAGTTTGGCATCCCCGGAGTTCCGCATTAAGGTAGCTATGGAACGATAGAGGGAGTTCTCCTGATTGCAAATATATATACTTTTAGCCGCAGCAGGCTTCTAGTTTTTAAGTTATTTGTTGTTAAAGTTTGTAAATTGAACTAACCTCTCGGCGCTATTTCACACAATAAACACTTTATTTATGTGCACACTTCGGCAAAATAGTTGCATTAAAACCCCGGCCTGAGATTTCCACTTTAATATACAATTCTTAATTAATAAATTAAGTAAAACGCGTTTATAAATGTCTTCACAAACGTTTGCACATTTCACAAACAAGCAGAAATAACAATGGCTGACAGTAACACAAAATGTATGCTACCATACGTTAAAAAAAATACACAAATAAGTGCGTATAATTAGGAAGTATAAGTGTATATATATTGCCCTTATTAAAAATAATAATATTAGGATCGATAGGGGTCTTACTCCTGATCATAACGGTATTATTTTGTTCGGGTGGAAATAATATTTACTGGTGTTATTGTAGTTCAAATTACACAAATGTAGAAAACGTACATCGTTAATTTGATAAATAATGAAAATTTTTAATAAAAAATCACGCGGTTTTTCCATAAAAATCAATACTTCGATAAATAATAAAAATTTTTGCGGCGCTTTTCCCATAAAAATTTATACTTCCATAAAAAATGAAAATTTTTAATAAAAAATCGCGCGATATTTTATTACAAATTTTCTCCTGCGGCGCTTTTTCCATAAAAATCAATACTTGATAAATAATGAAAATTTTTAATAAAAAAGTCGTCAAAGTGTTCCGAGCTATAGTATTCCAGGTCTAATACGTCGATATAACGCTGATGACACACAATCAGTTTTGCCTTTCCATTTCCTCACACACTTTGCTTGTCTAAAATCATAAAAATTTAAAGCCATTACGTAGGCTGCATTCGATTTGAGAAGCAATTTCATTATCAACATGCCGTCTTCAAGAAAACAATGTAACTAACTAGCTTCTGAAATTTTCCATAGTAATTCCATTGTAGATTAACATTGTACCATGCATAACCTTAGTATTTTTTTATTTCCACAAAATTCGCACGCCAATGCTGAAAAGCTGAGCAAAATTGAAAGCAAAATTGAAACTCAATTGAAAGGGAAAAATTGAAAGCAAGTCACCCATTCAAGCAATAAATAAGAGTGCGTTAGTGAAAAAGTGTGAGAGTATTGAAAATTGAAAGGGGAAAATTGAATGTGTAATAGCGATACATCGATGATTTTGAATTAATTTCAAACATCGATTTTTTCCTTTCGATGTTCGATGTTTTTCTCTAGGGGTCTTCCCTAATGCATGGCCACGTTGGCGATCAAAATCGACAGTTTTGCTTAAATTTCCAGGCAAATATTTTTGAGGTTGACTGTCAGTCAGCAGCCATTTAAGTGTTGACTATTATTGTGGGGAAAATTTTAGTTTGGCATCCCCCGCGTACAAAAAAAAGGTGGGGGTGGGCTTTAGTAGTCAGCCGCACCTTGTGTTTTAAGAAAACCAGGTGGAATTAACAAACGAAACTTGGTCAGGATGTTAAGGGAGGTATCCTCTAAAACATGTATAACTAAAAAATATAAATAATATCAT
>NW_016158243.1:92293-95518 GCF_001687245.7 Rhagoletis zephyria | reverse complement strand
GCAACTTCACGACGTAACGACAGCGACATCATTTTGTCGACAAATGTCGCCTTGAAGCCAGCTTCTTAAACATTTTGAAGACCTCAGCGACATAGCAAACAGCTGATTTTAAAGTTTGACATTTTGGTATATTTATTTCACAAATTGTGTATTTTTATTTAAGTAAATAAGAAAAACATGAACAATCAAGAATATGTGATTAATTTTGCGACAATTTAATTTTGCAGCACTACATCTACTCATTGTCGCCGGCAAAATTAGAAATAGATTTAATTTGGCGACGTCGACAATTGCAGTCCTGCAGCCAAGATGTCGTGCTGCCGTCAAAATAAGAACGTGTGTATTTAAAATTTGACAGATGCTGCTTGTAGCTTGCTGTCGTCAAAGTGTTCCGAGCTTATTCGATAGTACCGCCACTCGATAGTTTTCGAAACGATAGTTGAAAACATCGATAGTATCAATAGTACTATCGTCGTGACAGGTATAGAATTGAAACGCTCAATTGCTTGAAAATTAAATAATTAATAAATTTATAAAATTTATAAATTACTTTGTAAATTAAAGACATTGTGCATTTTTTTTAATTTGGGTGCATAAAAAATAACTTTTTATGATAATAAAATAAACTTATTAATTTATGCGTCTGAGTTATATAACTTATATGCATACCCTTGGACCCCCTTGAATAGCGACAGGCAAAATCTGAATTTATTTTTTATATGGCAAAATTAAAATCGCATTGTGTTTAAAGTGCAAAGAAGTGAAATTGGCTATGAAAATACATTTATATTACTACAAAACAAACAACATAAAAGATATTCTTTTAGATTGAAAACTTATTCTTATAAAAGTTCAACTGAGATCAAATACGGAGGCGCATATCAAAATCCGGACAAGGGAAATTATTAACATTTTACCATTTTATAAGAAAACGAATATAGTACTGCTCAAACTAATAGCATCAAAATATTTTTTTTTAGCAATTTGGCTACTTTTTTGTTTGTTTAGTGTCTACTAATTTTTTATAAAAGTTGTCCAAATNAAAAGTTCAACTGAGATCAATTACGGAGGCGCATATCAAAATCCGGACAAGGGAAATTATTAACATTTTACCATTTTATAAGAAAACGAATATAGTACTGCTCAAACTAATAGCATCAAAATATTTTTTTTTAGCAATTTGGCTACTTTTTTGTTTGTTTAGTGTCTACTAATTTTTTATAAAAGTTGTACAAAACATAAAAAACGACAATATAATTAAAAATTCAAGCTTTTTAATTCTAATTCTGTAAAAATTTTGTGTAAGCATTTTTATAGCTTATTAAATTTTACCATAACTCAGTGTAAGCTGATAGTTGCTAAAAATCCCAATGAGTTAGTTTTTTTTTTTGCCGACTGTGTTGTGAATTTTCTTGCATAAAAAAAAATGCATGTAATGTGTAGAGATGTAAAGAAGAGACATTGGGCCTCAGCACACTAGCCTGCTAAGTCGGATTGAGCAGTCCACCAGTCGAACGCACACTGGACTTGGCAGTCGGACGAAAACAGGTTTCAGTTTTGTAAACATGAACTCGCATGATTGTGTTAGTGCATGTGACACATGCAAACAAAACGAAATAAAAAACATGTTGTCTATGTGTGCGTGTCAGTCCACGGCAAACCGCGATTTTCGCGGACTGAAATGAACGAGGTAAACTCGAACTCTTTTTTCCCTCTTATCCACACAAAACCGGTTAAGGCGGACTGAGCAGTCCAGTGTGCGGAGGCCCATTGTGAAGTCTTGCTAAACCGCCATCGATTGTTTTCAAAAACTATCGATAGTGGCGATAGTTTTAAACTATCGATACTATCGATAGTATCCCAGTTCTACGACGTTTCTTCTAGTTCTAGTATCGAGTATTTACTTATCTCGTTTGTTCCATATTTTAAGAGGTTAGTGTTCGAATATTTTATTAGGGCTATTTGAGGTGCCTACCTTTATTTTTTAACGTAACAATTTAAAATTTTAAGATGGAAGAGTATGCGCGAGAGCCTTGTCCTTTCAGGATTATTGATGACTGCGGTGGTGCTTTTGCTATGGGTTGCATAGGTGGTGGAATATTTCAAGCTATTAAAGGGTTTCGTAATGCTCCGTCTGGCCTAAACAAACGTTTGGTAAATATGCTTAAATTACAACTTTGTTCAGTATGTATGCAAAATGCAGATCCTTAGAGATAGAAGGGGTCATACACACGGTCGTGAACGGCGAGGAAACTCGTCCTATGAGTAATTTGTTAAGAGGGAATTTACATTTTCATTTCATTTCATTTATTAATAAAATCATTAGCACAATAAGATCAAAAGAATGATCTTTTATAGCGCAACAAAAAATTCATAACAGTACATGCATATAACTAAAACAGCAAAAATTACTTAAGACTAAATAAAAGTAACATAATATAATTAACAGAGTAGTATTTTTAAGTGAGTTCTACAATTCCAGGACATATACTTAAAATAAGACTTAATTAAACAAGTACATAGGGAGCACATCACAGGGACTGAAGAGAAGCTAACGGAAATATGCATACAGAACATTTTTAGAGTTGCTTTTGTTTAAACTATGCGAATATGGGATGGAATAGAGTTCCAGATGCGGATAGCATTGACAAAGAATAGCCGTCCAGGGCTGAGATAATTGTAGGTAGGAACAGTCAAGTCCTTTACTCGAGTGGATTTGGGGAACGCTAATTTTTCATATAGGTATTTGGGTGCCTTATCTGTCATGAGACGAAAAAGGAATACACAATTTCTAACTTTAAGATATTCAGAAATTTCGCAGCCAAGTAGGCGCGTTCTCCAAGCGGAAATATGTTCATATTTTGCTAGCCCAAACACATAGCGCGTGATCTGGTTAAATACTACATCTATTTTGTGAGCTGATTGTATACTACCTCAGAATAACAGATAATTGGCATTATAAGTTGGATTGCGAGTTTACGTCTGATTTCTATCGGTGTAAATGGAGCAGACATTCGTAAATTCCTTAAAGCATTATAGACTTTGCCTACAGTTGAATTCACATGGTCAATGCAGGTAAGGCCAGTGTTGATAATAAACCCAAGGTTAGTTACTTTTGACACAAATTTAATTGGTTTGCCACCAATGTGTAACGATGGAATAGTTGCTATCGTCTTAATTGTGACAAGTGTTTTGTATTACCTATTTGTAAGAAACGTCTTAACC
>NW_016158243.1:84754-87304 GCF_001687245.7 Rhagoletis zephyria | reverse complement strand
GTGCACGCAATATACACAGACTTCAGTAAAGCTTTCGACATGGTGGACCACAACATACTACTTGATAAACTTGTTCTGTATGGAGTAAAAGGGAATGCTTTAAAATGGTTTCTATCTTACCTGTGTGAAAGATATCTGCAAGTCAGAGTCTATGGCTATATTTCTAGTAGTTTTGCTTCTACTTCTGGAGTTCCGCAAGGATCACATCTGGGACCCATTCTGTTTAATATCTTCATAAATGACATTGGTAATGAACTTAAGTCTGAATATCTGCTCTATGCAGATGATTTAAAGATATATAGAAAGATAACCAGTGATGAAGACGTTGATATGCTGCAGCATGATATTGATAAGATCCACGACTGGTGTACAACGAATAAACTCTATTTAAACACGAGAAAATGCGCTGTTATGTCCTACTCCCGTTCGCGTGAACCGCATACACCTGTATACTGGTTGAACGGTCAACAATTACAGGTGGTCACAACCATTAAGGACCTTGGTGTAATCGTTGACAGTGAACTAAGTTTCGCCAGCCACATAAAAAACATAGCATTACGAGCACACAAAACGTTAGGGTTTATTCTCAGATCTGGCAAAGATTTCCGAAATCCGTACACTCTCATCCGACTGTTTAATGCACTGGTAAAACCAATCATTGAGTACTGCTCTATAGTTTGGTCACCGTTCACAGACCAGCTTGTCAATAGACTGGAAGCTCCTCAGCACAAATTCTGCAAGTATTTGTCATACTTTTTAAGCTCTTCGGGTGTAACCATGAACACCAATGAAGTCTACAAACATTTCGGAATCAGTAGCCTCATGAGCAGAAGGCAAGTTGCCGACCTGTCCTTCTTCTACAAAGTAATCAATGGTCACATTTGTTCACCTGAAATTCTTGAGCAATTTGGGTTCATCTGCACCAAAGTGGGCCTCAGAATCAACCGCCAACTCGAAACAACAAGGACGACAAAGAACTACATATTGTACGGGCCTAACAATAGAATCGCAAGACTTGTAAATGAACATTGCTCTACTTTAAATTTCTTCGGAGGAACTCATGCACTGTTTATGAAAAACGTGAAGGATAAGTAGTTGATCCTTACTTGAAACATCATGCACAGCTATACGATAGTGCGCTTGTTATACTAATCTTTTTACATTGAATTGCGTCATTGAATTGTTTAATTATTCTTGTAATGTAATTATCCTAGAATGTTTAATGTGTTAAATTATTACATTAGTACAAAGCCGATTGGCGTTAAGCGTTAAGCATTAATAAATTAAATTAAATTATTATGAGAGTACATGCAGAATATTTGCAAATGGCAGCAGGACTGTGCTGCCACATGTAAAAAAACGAAGGGTGGAAAGTAAGACCAAAAGGAAATACGATTAAAAGGAAATACGATAAGGTCTTTTGTTCAGATAAAAATAAATAGTAGGAGGATTAGGGTCATATTCCCCCATAAAATACTGAAACACATTTTTAAGGCTTGTATGTATATTTTATTGCGTCAATAAGTTTGACGAAAGGGTCCTCATGCTTAC
Organism: Rhagoletis zephyria; assembly: GCF_001687245.7. Classification (NCBI taxonomy): domain Eukaryota; kingdom Metazoa; phylum Arthropoda; class Insecta; order Diptera; family Tephritidae; genus Rhagoletis; species Rhagoletis zephyria. Next base: position 85,753 of record NW_016158243.1, on the reverse strand, counting down.
GAGCAATTGTTTTGCGCCACAGATATTCTATAATTTTATTTATAATTTCATATCTATATATATAATACGCGAAGGGATTTTTTGTACAGCATAAAAGATCTGTACGGTTCGCCCGATTTTCAAAAATGAGACGTCAAATTAAAGCGCTTGGTCTGTAGATGTGCAATATGGTTTTACTTTTTCGAAAAGAGTTGCCACCTAATAAAAGATTGCATTCAAATAATAATCAAGAGAGGTGTCAAATAAAAGGGCTCTGACTTTGGGTGTGCAATAACGTTTAACTTTTTCGAAAAGAGTTGCCACCTTTTAATTTTTTTAATTTCTTTTTAATTTTTTATGAAATCAATTATTATTTTATAATTATGAAATCAATTATTTTCTTATTTTTTATGAAATCAATTAGTAATAATGCCTTTCTGGCTGATAGTATAAGAAACGTATAAACAAAAAAATAATCATTGAACAATCAACAATGCTACCGATTCACGTATGGTCTAAGGCCTGATAAAAGAACACATATATATGAGTATATATAATACTCGAGGCATTTTTTGTTCCGCATAAAAGATCTGCACCGTTCGTTCGATTTTCAAAAATGTGGTGTCAAATTAAAGCGCTTAGCTTGTAGATGTGCAACCTGGTTTTATTTTTTCGAAAGGAGTTGCCACCTGTAGAACAATTGAATATAAACTATATAATAAGCAATGCCGTCATAACATAACCGTTCGTTTGATTTTCCAAAATAAGGCGTCAAATTAAAACTCTTTGACTGCAGATATGCAATAAGGTTTTACTTTTTTGAAAAGAGTTGCCACCTTTTAAAAAATTTCATTCAGATTATCTAAAAAAATCAATTATTACAAATTGGGTATCAGTGGAAAAGGTTTTGAAAATATTTGTTTCTTAACTTAACTTTAGGAGGAATGCCACCTGTTTAAAAAATTTAATTCAATTTGAATTACGAAAATTAATTGGGAGAAATATGTTTCAACATATGGG
>NW_016158243.1:75849-84654 GCF_001687245.7 Rhagoletis zephyria | reverse complement strand
GTTGGTATCTCAGTCGTTGTCGTCAAGTTCCACTAACGGCAACCCTAGGAAGCGTGCAGCTTCTGTGGGATCTGTCCACAGGGACAAGGCCGTTAGGGTTGTCGGGTTTTCCGGGCATGCGAAGAGATGGTTCAAGTCATGTGGGGTCTCTCCGCATGCCGGACATTCGTTCGGCACATCCTCATTCAACCTACTCAAGTAGGAGTTTAACCTGCTGCAGTAGCCGGAGCGAAGTTGAGCGAGTGTAGTGCGTGTCTCCCGAGGCAGATGAAGCTCTGTCTCGTCTATGTCCGGGGGTGGTATGCCTAGAACGGCATTCACAGGTCTAGAGTCTACATAACTCGAGACTGAGTCCTGTGAATGCCGTTCAGGGCCTGTCTGTACGCTGTCGGGTCGAGGTTGCTTAATGAACCTCTGGATTTTGTCCGTCAGTTCATATAGATGCCTCCTGACGTGCCTAGGCGAGGGCTCCTCTGCAAGCAGCTGTCTGTTTGGGTGGCCACTTCTGTGGCTCCCGATCAGGAACTGCTTGCAGAGCATTATATTATGCTCCTTAACTGGGAGCATATGCGCCTCGCCGTGCAAGTGGTGTTCAGGCGACATCAGGAGGCATCCCGTCGCTGTCCTAAGTGCCGTATTTTGTACCGTCTGTAGCTTCGTCCACTGCGTCCTACTAGTCCCTGGCGACCACACTGGCGCTGCGTAGTTCAAAACCGGCCGGCCTATTGCCTTGTATGTTGCCAGCAACGTTTCTTTGTCTTTGCCCCAAGTACTGCCGGCTAGCGACTTGAGGACCTTGTTGCGGCTCTGTACTTTATTGACAATAGCGGTTGAGTGCGCAGAGAAGGAGAGCAGGCTGTCGAATGTTACTCCGAGTATTTTGGGGTTATTCACCGTCGGAATTGGTGTGTCATCGACGTGAATCCCCAGCGGTAGCCTGACCTCCTTCGTCCAGGTTGTGAACAGGGTCGCGGAGGATTTCGTAGGGGAGAGGGCTAGACACTTTGCAGTGAAGAAGCGAGAAAGTTCGGAGAGATAGCCGTTTACTTTCAAACACAGGTCATCAATTCCATTCCCAGTCGCCATGATCGAGCAGTCGTCGGCATAGGAGACAATCGAGACTCCCTCTGGTGGTTGAGGGAGCTTTGAAATATAAAAGTTAAACAGTAGCGGGGAAAGGACACCACCCTGAGGAACCCCCTGTTTTATTTTTCGCTGCTTACTCGTTTTGTCTCTAAATATTACCGACGAATGTCGACCACTCACATAATTTGCCGACCACCGTTTGAGCCTCTGTGGCAGAGAGGAGGCCTCTATATCTTCTAGCAGCGTGGAATGGCAGACGGTGTCAAACGCCTTTGACAAGTCCAACGCTACTAGAATCGGTCTCTCACAGGGACGGTTGCGGTTAAGGCCACGAGTTATCTGAGTGTTTATGGCGTTAAGTGCTGTTGTCGATCTGGGCGGGGTTGTTGTAGCCGCTACAACAACAACAACAACAATGTCTCTCTGAAATTGTCAGCTGGAGAACAAATTAACAAAGCGAATAGGTGATGAGATAGCTGTGTTTGCTGAGAAAGTTGCCGAGACGACTACGCGCTTAACTTTGATGGAAGCTAATATGAAGAAGGCTGAAAGCGATATTGCCTACTTACAACAGCAAGTTTCTAGTGCACTACAACAAAAACATACTCCTGATATTTCTGCTGATGATGTTGTGTTTGGTGTGCCTTATGCGAATGGGGAGAACCTAAAGAGCATATTTAACCAGATTTGTCGCTCCATCGACTTCATGTGTCCACAAATTCGCGACATCTTCCGAACGCGCCCCTCTGCCAACCGCAAGGGCGCGATTGTCGTTAAATTTCATTCCCCGCATGATCGCAATCGCACCCTTCGCGCTTTTGGGGAGTATCGCAGGCGAGTTAGATCTGCTGAGTCATAAAGCTCCATTGGAATGGATGGAATTTTCCACATATTTGAGAGTCTCACTCAAAAGAAAAGGCGCTTACTACAAGAGGCTATCAAACTACGCAGAGAGGGTAAGCTGGTATCGGTACACACAATGCGAGGCGAGGTGCACGCAAGAAATGAAAAAGACAAAAATAGCCCCGCTATCAAATTAACTGCGAAGATGATTTAGCGCGCTTTCGTTAGTCGCCGCGCTTAGGGATTGTAACCCTTACTAAGTAGAATTCTCCTTTCTGTGTTGCCGGAGAAGAGGGACTTCCGCATGTCAAAGGCATACAACGTTTCTTGTGCATATCATAATATTTTTGCGCAGAACCCACAGAAATTAGCAAAAATATTGCATAGTGCAAACGTTATTTATTAATAAGCTAGTGGTCGGAAATCTGAAACATTTATTTTAAATAAAAGTTTAATTCTTTGATTACACGTGAATGTTAAAGTTTTTGGATTTGGGGTATACGTTTGGACCCAACAACCAATCAAACCAACCAAACAAAATCATTGTGCAAATAACTAAACCGGACCCAAGTTTCTCGATAAGGGGCAACAAAGATTCTTTTTTGCTCGTTTATATAAAGCAGTGGATAAAAATATACGTATATGCGAAAGGCAAATTTATCTGTTTAAATAAACAGAACTAATATTTCCTGCAAACACACATAGATTTACATCTTTTATCTCGCCTCCGACACAGATTTGTTTTCATACAAAATTACGCAAAAAAGCTTACTCGTTCGTTTTTAGGCATGCCATTGTTACGAATTTCGAAAGTTGGAAGATACGATTCGGATTGCAGCAAACCCTTTCTACGATTCGAAGCAAAAACCCGAATACGAAAGTGTTGCAGAATAGGGGTGCTAATAAACAATCGTGGTACTAAGTTCAATAAAAAATATTAAAAAATGTTTGAGTTATATAGCCAAAAATATGAAATTATGAAAAATAACCACATTTACCAGGCATTTTTACTTCATTATTTTTTGTATCATTATGTAATAGAGTAGACAAATTTGTACTTTCTCTCTTTAATTTAAAAACTCCTTAAATACAATAAAATAACACTCAAGAAAAAAANATTATTTTTTGTATCATTATGTAATAGAGTACACAGATTTGTACTTTCTCTCTTTAATTTAAAAACTCCTTAAATACAATAAAATAACACTCAAGAAAAAAAACATAAAATAATATAACGAATAATGAAAAATAATTACCTACATACATATATACATAATTTTTTAGTATGTGTTATTATATCTGATTTCTTCTTTGAATAATAAATGAGATGAATATTTCTTAATTGTTTCTAATTACACTGATTACTAATTATTTGAATATTTGAAAGAAAATAGTTAATCATTAACATTTAAACAAACACCAAATCTTTTTTGCTATTCAAAATCAAAAATAATTAGGTTTAAAATTATTGGATTCTTTAAATTGCTTTTTAAAGATGTGAAAACAAAGGCAAACAAATCATCACAAAAAATATTATTTTTTGCATTTACCTGTGTCCTTGACCTCAGACGCTATATTTCTCCATGCCAAATTAGTCATGTCTGTTTTAAGGCCTTTTTTTGTCTGTATAATTTCATAAACATGGGTTTTTTTATAAATTCGACTAAAGAAATTGAGGAAGATGCTTCCGCCTGTGAAATGGTCATGCTTATTGCAAAAACTACCGCGCATTGCTAATCTCATCTCGTTCCGAAAACCGTGTCGCACATGCGATACGCATGCAATATTATATCGCAGCGGTGTCGCTGTCGTGCAAATGTGCACAGTTTTCATCGCTTCCTACCAATTCCCACGTATTCAGCATGCCGATATCGCATTCATATCGTATCGCATATCGTGTCGCTATAATGTGCACCGTGCCTAAAAGGTTAAAGAAAGCCCAATGCCATACCTACACAAAAGCTTTGGGCTGATCATTTGCTGACGCCTAGCGTTAACGCCGAAGTGCAATACCTAAACAAAAGCGGCAAGGCTACGTCAAATGAAGAAATAACACCAACAATAACGATGGGTTCAACCCCCATTCCCACTACAGCAGGTTCTAAGTACCGGAATGACTCGGGTTTTACCCGACCAAGGGCTGTTGTTTCGGCGATCTAACCCCGTTTATGTCGGCGAAGTATAGAAGTTGTGCGTCCATAGGGCTACATTCGCTACGTATTCTTCAGCTCAGGGCTGGCATCGAGTGAAACCCAGGGCAGGAAACCTACACCTGCAGTGTATGGCAGAGACGACTACACCACAACTCCACCTCAGTCAAGTGTAATGCCTGCGAGGGCTGGAGTCACCTTAGAGTCTGCTCAGGATTACGGACACATCGGCCGTGGACCACGTCGTATGTGGCCCCCTGCTGCTCAAATAGAGCAGCCTCCACGGCTAACCCCAGTCCACCCGAGCAGCCCCACACAACCATGACAGACCACAGAACACATACAACCGCACCACTACCCACACGCCGCCGCCAACAACTCCTGGTTCCTCCTACAATCTGCACGGTATGTCAGACCAGGATATTCCGTAATGTGACATCAGTCACGTATAACACCTGCCTTGGCTTGTGCCACTTTAGGGCATGCTCAGGTCTGCGCACCACGCGAGATTGGACGAGGAACTTCGAGCGCCCGGGTTGCGCTGCTCGGTCGCAGATCTCAACCGCGACGCCACCCACCACCACCACAGGGCGGCAACCACCTCAGCAGCGCACACAGCCAATGGCATCACGACCACACACATCTCTCACACCTCGCATCACCACAAGTCTCCCGAACCACATGAAGCTCCTTCAATTTAACTGCAACGGGCTTCAGAGCAAGATCGAGGAGATAACCGTCTTCATGGGAAGGCATGGCATATTGATAGCTGCGGTGCAAGAGACGAAGTTGCACAGCACTTCAACACTGTTCAATTGTGCCGGGTACAACGTGCACCGTCGAGATCGCGAGCGAGATAATGGGGGTGGCCTAGCGTTCATCACGCACCACACCGTGCAGTATCGTCTCATCGAAGCAGACATCGACCGCAGGGATACCACCCTAGAATGTCAGGGCATTGCTATCCGGTCTGGCGATGTTGAGCTCGAAATATGTAACGTATATATACCCCCTGTCACCTGCTGCCCGGCAGGATATCACCCTGACATAGGTGCGCTCCTCAGGGTGAAAACCGTATGGTAGTAGGTGACTATAATGCGCACCACGATCTTTGGCACTCAAGCCTGTCAAACGATCGTAGGGGAACTGGCTTGGCTAAACAGATAGACGATTCTACATTCTGCGCAATGAACGACGACGCACCCACTAGGATTATGGGCAGCTGCTGCAGCTCGCCAGACATAACAATAGTCAGCGCTGGTCTGATAAACAGCATATCATGGCGACCTATGCTGACTTTAGCATCAGACCATATGCCCATAGTCATCTCGATCGATAAACCAACCGACTTTGCTTCCGCGGAACACCGGAGCTCTATCAACATTTCTAAAGCTGATTGGAAAGGCTTCGCGGAATTTACTGAAAACACCTTCGCTGCTCTCCCCACACCAACCGACGTCCACCTTGGTGAACGTACCGGCAGGATGTATTACGGACCCACGTCCAAATTTCCCTGCTGAAGCGGCTGTTCTAGCCGATGAGCGTGATAACCTTCGTCAGGCCGATCCCGGAGATCCCCGCATCAGGGATCTTAACGCGGAGATTTGCAACTAGTGAACGTACATAAGCGGAACAAGTGGGAAGAGCATCTGAAGACCTGTAACTTCACCTCTGGTGTGAGTAAGCTTTGGTCAACCGTGTGGTCACTGTCCAATCCGACGAAGCACACGACAGAGTCGAAATTCCTTTCGGCGATCATGCTTCGTCGGACCCGGAGCGATGCGCGAGCTATTTTAGTCGGCAGTTCATACTGCATCCTCCGGTGGACAAAGCCAAGCGTCGAGTGACCAGAAGGCTGCACAAGTTGCCATCCGAGTCCTTGCTGCTCCCGTATTTCACAAACCACCTGACCCCAGCGAAGCATCAGCATGGTTTCCGTAAAGTGCACAGTACAACAACAGCACTTAACGCCATTAATACTCAGATAACTCGTGGCCTTAACCGTAACCGTCCCTGTGAGAGAACGATTCTAGTAGCGTTGGACTTGTCAAAGGCGTTTTACACCGTCTGCCATTCCACGCTACTAGAAGATATATAGGCTTCCTCTCCCACAGAGGCTCAAACGGTGGTCGGCAAATTATCTGAGTGGTTGTTGTTGTACAAACCCCGCCCAGATCGGTTGATATCTCAGTCGTTGTCGTCGAGTTCCACTAACGGCAGCCCGAGAAGCGTCGGCGGTCGGTCCACAGGGACGACGCCGTTAGGGTTGTAGGGTTTTCCGGGCATGCGAAGAGATGTTTCGAGTACGTTAGGGGTCTCTCCGCATGCCGGAAATTCATTCGGCACATCCGCGTTTAGCCTACTCAGGTAAGAGTTTAGCCTGCTGCAGTAGCCAGAGCGAAGTTGGGCTATTGTTGTTCTAGTCTCCCGAGGCAGATAGAGCTCCGTCGCGTCAATGTCCGGTGTTTGTGTGCCTAGAACGGCATTCACTGGTCTTGAGTCTACATAACTCGATACTGCGTCCCAGTGAGTGGGATTTATCCACTAAAAAGAATTAAAATACAAATTTCTCTATAAAATAAATTATATGCGGCCAGGAAGCCATTAAAGTCGACAAATTTTATACTAAGAATATTAATAAGAGCGTAGCCATGCGTAAGCTTTTCACGGAAACAAATGTCAAAAATACATTATTTGAAATAAAATGTTAGTTTGACGTTTTTTATTTCCACATAGATAGTAGAGACTACAGTTGTAGGGTCTGTATTTGTGTTATTACCTTTTATTGTACTGTGTTCATTTCAACTTTGTAATTTTGGAAATTTTAGATTTATGTGATTTTTGTGCTTCGTCAATCAAATAGAAAATTTTATTGTTCAAACTTTTCTCAAATTGTGTACAACAGAAAATAAAATAAGTTTTGTTATTTAAAATAAATACCTACAATTGGCGATCCTGCCTGCAACATCTACATCTACCATAGCAGTGGAAGAAGTAAAAGCAGTAGGAGTAATCCTTACGGATTTACTATATCCGCACTTGCAAGTAACCGGCCATAACTTTCTAGCAACAACAGCACCAGGAGCAATATAAGAAATTACATTAAGCTGATATATTGATTTTGTACACTTGGTTTGTTGCTCCGCGGTACTAGTCCACAGATGATGAGATGTTACACCAAAATGTTGAAGTGCAATGCGTCGCAATAGTCAGCAGTGAAAAAGAGTAGCACCATTGCGAGCAGCTGGCATATTCCAACACGCACTACTACCACCACCGTTATCACCACAACTTGAATCACAGCAGCCGCAACATCAGAAAGCAATATCCCCATTGCCTTTTGTTGAAGATCAGCAATCACAATTAGTAGAGCAACAACAGCAACAGCTTCAAACGCACCAATGCGCATTCAACGACACTAGCACAATTGCCGATATCATTGATGCATCTGCATTAGAAGCAGTCATTGGAAAAGCTATTTTAAGTGCTGATATTGCATCAACCAGTCAACAACAACCACATAACCAGCAGCAGCAGCGTTCTCAAGATCAAGAACAGCAACCGGAAATTTTGAGCGGTGCTCAATGCTCCTCTTTGAGCGTAATAGGAGAAGTTCCAGCTGGTAGTAGCGCATTAACAGAACGAAACAAAAACATCTCCAACATCACTGCCATTGCTGCTGCAGGAGGAATAAGACGAAGAAGCGGACACAGGCAACAACAAAAGCATTAATTCAAAAATTTTAAAAATTGCAAGTAAAATATATTAAATATAAGATATTTATTAAATACATTTTAACATATCTATATATATATACAATATATATATATACAAATTTATATTTGACTGTGCTGTTCATTAAGCAGCATATTAACCATTTTAGATGTTTGATAATTATTTTGACTATAATTTAGTACAATTTTAATATATTATTATTAAAGTTTTGTTTGTCAACTAAACTGTGAACACCCCTTCTAGAAATTTTTATAACGTTAAAATTGTGTACACTATGTTTCACTCACCACAACATGGCGCGCACACAACTACACGTACAAATAATTTAAATGACTCGCTTATAGATTTGCAAAACAACTCTTTTCAAGAGGAGTTGGCAAATCCTTATGCTAGTCAAAATAATAATGAGGTGTATGCAACCTCAGTCAAGCTTCCACAATTTTGGACAAGTTGTCCAGAAGCTTGGTTTGTGCATACAGAAATGCAATTTAACATGAAAAACATTACACAAGATACTACAAAATATGAACACACAATCACAGCGCTTCCACAAGAAGTAATAGTTACAATATTAGATTTCATTCAAAATCCTCCGCATAACAACAAGTTTTCAGAATTAAAGAAAGTCTTAATTGAAAGACATTCTTTAAGCGAAAATAAGAAATTAGATAAAATTTTGTCAGATTCAGAGATGGGTGATCGTAAACCCTCTGAATTTTATCGGTGCGCTCACTATTGCTTGCAGGTTCCAATTTTAGTCAGGATATTTTAAAGAAACTTTGGCTGAGAAAATTGCCAAAAAATCTTAGTGTGATATTAGCTAGTTCAAGTACCAATGATATAAATGAATTGGTGAAACTAGCTGATAATATTTGGGAAGTGATTAATAAAATCGAAATATCAGCTATGAATAGTTTTCAAAATTCTAAATCACAAGACACAATTATTGATAATTTAGTTAAAACGACGAATCTTATGTGCGAAAATTTTC
>NW_016158243.1:70974-73521 GCF_001687245.7 Rhagoletis zephyria | reverse complement strand
TATTTCAAACTTGAAGTAGATAATGAGGTTAAAACAATTCCGATAGACAGACTAAAACCAGCAATCATTGAAACAGAACTAATACCAGAAACAAACACTAATACAATGAATAACACAACATCAAATAAGAAACGAGTTACTTTTAATTTATATAACATTAATTCTCTAGAAGGGGGAGTATTGTAGGGTCTGTATTTGTGTTATTACCTTTTATTGTACTGTGTTCATTTCAACTTTGTAATTTTGGAAATTTTAGATTTATGTGATTTTTTTTTGTGGTTCGTCAATCAAATAGAAAATTTTATTATTCAAACTTTTCTCAAATTGTGTACAACAGAAAATAAAATAAGTTTTGTTATTTAAAATAAATACCTACAACAGTATTAAGAATTTTGGAATAAAATTAAATACAGGGTGTCCCTGTGGTATTCTAGAAAAAAAATTTTATCAAAATTTCAAAAAAGGTAAATTTTAATGGAATGAATAAAACATATATGTAAAAATATGTTATTTTCTATTTTTTATTAAATAGTACGGTTTTTGGCTTTCGAATGAAGAAATAAAAACCTGCTCATTTTTTGCACTTTTTGAAGTAATTTTCAAAAATGAAGTTTTAGATTAAAAAGCTTGACCTGTGGAAAATAAAGGTTTATTTTTTATTAAAGAGTTGCCACCTGTTAAAAAATTAAATAAATTTTTTTTAATAAGTTAAAAGAATTAGTAAGAGTTGGGTATCAATAGAAATGTGTATGAAAAGGTTTTATTTCTTAGCTATATGTAGAGGGTTACCACCTGCTAAAAAATCAAATTCAATTGGAATTAAAGGACTTGGGTTATTGAAATAGATAGTTATCACCATATTAGAGTCAGACGAAAGAGGTTTGAGAAGGTTTTATCTTGCAAATATTATTTCTAAAGTCAAATTTAGTTAGACTAAAATAGTATTTGTGTGAAACCAAAGGTTTACGACACCGTATTTGTTATTTTATTACAAATACATACATTGTCAATCAGTGATTTGTTCTGATTACATTCCTTTTAAATTACTGTACTCTTAAACTAACTAAGGAATGTTTTTACTCCTCACTTATTTCTTGCTTACTATGTAATTTTTTTTCTTTTGTCTGATACCCATATTGATATACTATTGTAACTTTACATGTCATATGGCAACTCCATATATATGTATATGTATATTGATACTTGGCAGCACAGTTAAATATATCGAGCTGTCATTATTCATTCTTTTATAATTATTCATTCTGTAGAATCATCGTGCATACAACTTAAATTAAATGAAATATAATTATCTGAATTGAACAACCTGTGTAACACTTCTTCCAATTAAACCACAACAATTCTGGCGACGAGGTGAACTATCGGCATACAACAATTCTGGAAATAAAATGGATGCAAAGCAGTTCGCAGACTTCATGGCGATCCAGCGGCAAATTCTGGAAAAAGTGTCGACCAATACGGCAGCAGGAACGGGTGGGGTTACAAACCTTAATCTTAGTTCCAATACAGCACTAGTGCCGAATTTCGAACCATTTGACGCCGCAAAGGAATCGTTCCGTAATTACAGACTACGTTTCGAAAACTACACTAAAATGAAGAACGTGCACACAAACAACAAATATTGTGCAAACCTTCTACTCAACTCAATTGGCGCCAAAAGTTTTAACATTGCTATGACCTTGGCTTGTCCTAAAAGTCCGAGTGAACTTGAATATAGTGAACTGGTCACACTTCTACAAGCGCACTTATCACCGCAACAGAACGCTCTAGTCGCGCAACATCAATTTTTATCGAAATATCAAGCGGAAAATCAATCAATAGCTGAATACGTAGCAGCTTTACGAACGGACATTGGAGATTGCGACTTCACCTGTTCATGCAAAAAACCGGTAGCAGATATTTTTCTTCGAGCCCAGTTCATAAGGGGAATCAAGGACATTAGCATTCGAGAGCAACTATTACAAAGCCAAAAAGAGGTAACCGCGTTTACAGACATCGTCAAAAAGGCACGTGCATTAGAAGCAGCTAAAACTGATTCAAAAGAGCTCGCACAAAAACCGAATCATTCAACAACAGGCGAAATCAACAAAGTAAAGGGTAAGGAAGAAAAACACAGGTATCAAAATAACGTTAACCGGTCATCAAATCAGAACAAATCGAACAAAAATAAACAAAGTATTGATTATAAATCATTGGGTATTGATGGGCTGTGCTTAAGGTGCGGCAAAAATGACCATGATGCAAAAAATTGCGTTAGCAAACGCAATAACCTCAAATGTTCTGAATGTGGGAAAACTGGCCATGTGGCCAAGGTTTGCATAAAGGCACGTATGAATAGTAAGCAAAGTAGGGAAACAGCAAACCAAATTGACAAGTGTCACAATGGGATTCTATCGATTACAAAGATCCAAGATATTTATCAAACAAATTCAAGAATATCAGATAGATTTTTCGTCACAGTTAGTATCGAAGGCAGACCTGTACAATTTGAAATCGATACCGGGTCTGGCTATACATTTTTACCCAGAG
>NW_016158243.1:61473-67183 GCF_001687245.7 Rhagoletis zephyria | reverse complement strand
GACATACCAACTGATGCGACAGAGTCTAAAAAATTCTTGGATAAAGAGTCAGGTGAGAGTAGATTAATGTTAAAATCGCCACATATAATATAGTGGTCATAGTCAAGAAGACGAGGAGTAAGGTCATCGAAAAAAGGCTGCAATGAAATGTTCTTGCTAGGATTGTACACACAAGACACCAACACTTTTGTGCTCGCATCTGAAATCACGGCAGTCATAAACTCAATCTCAGACGTAGAAGAACTTATAATATTAACATTTAGATTGTTTCTACAATACACAGCCACTCCACCACCTCTTCTACCCAAACGGTCATTGCGAAACAAATTATAGTTTGGGATTGAGTAGCAATAATCCGGAATATCCGCACTGAACCAAGTCTCTGACACACAAACAACGTCAACACACGAATCTTCAAATATACTTCTAATGCTATCCAGTTTGTCACTATTCAAGCTGCGAGCGTTGAAATGAACTACACTAAAGCCACCAGCACGCTTACAGAGCACATTTACCAGGACTGTTTGGATGAAATTAACATTATGTGACGGACTGTTCTCCAACATATTGTGGAGTAATATTAACAGAAAATGGTTATAAACAAACTTAAATATATGAGGAAGACAAAAGATAATACACAAAATAAATGTTAAATAGTATGCTAATATTAAATGCTACTAATGATGTTAAAAAGCTCGCTGCTATCAGATACAGCAACAGGTTCACTTCCAGCAGACGTACGTATAAAAATTTCACCTCTCCAAGAGAATGCACTATGCAGCTTATTCAATTTTCTCAATTTCATCGCAGCTTGAAGTCTTTCTGGTCGCAGCAGGTAAGCTCTCATAAATGTTGAAAGTGCCGTGGCTATCAATGCCTGCTAGTTTAAGAGGTACAGAAGATTTGTGCTTTTTCCTATACTGAGCGAACGCAGATAAAGTGCGTGTACGATCGGATAGTGAGGGAAATTTGACAATCACCGCACTATTAGGCCGCTCATCTGTATGCTTCGTGCGAAAAATATCGCAAACAAACGGAGTCGCAAAGTTAATCGACTTACACACACTATCAAAAATCTGTCTCAGGTTCTCCTCTTTCACGAACGGCAAGCCAAACACAACAGCATCAGAGGTAGAAAGAGCAGTTGCCTTCTCTTTTTTTAGATCTGCCAATTCCTCTTTCAAAGAATTTATCTCAGCAGATAGACTAAGAGCACAGGTCATATCTTGCTCCAGACTGCTGCACCTACTTTCGACTTTTTCGATACGCGCTGCTACCGCCTCAAAACTCTCTTGCAGCTTAGCTGTGAACTTACGCTCAAAAGCAGCAATACCTTCTGTCAGCTGTGTATAAACCGCTCCAATACGCTCTTGTATCCTCTCTTCCATTGACTGAAGCTTCTCTTCTGTGGATTTCAGCGCCTTAAGTACAGCTTCAGAGAGACCGCCGTTATTCTCCAGTCGTAGATTTTTATGTGCTGGAGATTCTTTACTAGCTGCAAAAATGGCTTTTCGCTTACCGGCAGAATCCATAAGAAGCAGGTGACAATACGAAAATACTAAAACGCAGGTACAAAAAACCACCAAAAAAAGCTTATACGCGTGTTAAGTGAAGTGACGACAAAAAAGCTTGTATTAACACTGCAATTGCACCGAATAAAAGCAAATTTTTGTGGAGCGCTCAAAAACACGTCCGTCTCTCAGATCATTAAGTATAAGTAATACATAGGCAAGTATTCGTAAAATCTTTAAGTATGCAGAGCAATTTTCTATAATTTTGTGGACTATACTTGGCTGCTTGAATACGCCATGTAACACTGTCTGGGCTTTTTCGAGTTTCGAGAACTTTTACATCTTCTGGTGGCTCGAAATATAGATTCTTTGGCCAATCTTCTCCAGTCAGTGTAAGGAACTTCGGGCCATTGAACCACATCGACTGGCGCAACTCCTCAACACTGCAACTTCTAGACACTATTTCAGCCGGATTTTGATCGGTTGGAACATGTTTCCATATTACATTCTCCGTCCATTCTTGGATGTCCGCCACTCTATTCCCAACAAAAATAGATAGTGTTAACGGGTGCTTTTTGAGCCAGTAAAGGACGATTTCCGAGTCAGTCCAAAAGAAAACTTTTTCGGTATTCGGCAGCAATATTGGGGCTATACTTTTCCACAGTTTTGCTAGCAGGTGAGTGGCACACAATTCAAGCCTAGGTAGGGTTTTGGTTTTTAGCGGGGCGACCTTTGACATAGCGGTAACTAGCAATGATTTATGGTTATTTCTACATTTACTCCGAACGTAGATACAACAACCATAAGCACGCATGGATGCATCTGCGAAACCATGCACTTGAATTTTTGTCGACGACGACATGTTGATATAACGGGGTATATGTATCTCTTCAATTTTATTTAAGTTTTCTTTAAAGTCTTCCCAACTCTTTGCCAATGACATCGGAGTTGATTCGTCCCAGTCCACTTTCTGCAACCATAGTTCTTGCAAGATCATTTTTGCTTTTGTTATTATGGGACTTAGAAGTCCCAGCGGGTCGAACAGTCGTGATGAGATTGACAAAATATTCCGCTTAGTTGCCTGTAAATCAGAAAAGGTTTTATTTGGTTTAAAAGAAAGTTCATCACTTTTCGGATGCCAAATTATTCCCAGAGTTTTCGTGGTTTCGGTGTCGTTCAATGAGATTGTTTTTTCTGCGTCACCATTGTCTTTTTAAATATTGTGTTTCGAATACCACTTAGCAAGATCAAAGCCAGCTGACTGAAGAATTTTTGTCACTTCATATTGAATTTGCTTCAGCTCTTTTAATGTTTCGCCGCCTGATAGCAAGCCATCAACGTAAAAGTCTTCTTGGGTAACCCTCGAACCAAGAGGCATAATATCTCGGTATATATTACCAAGTTCGTTAAGGCATCGAATAGCCAAAAATGTCGCTGGCGATGTACCATAAGTCACCGTATTGAGTTTGTAAATTTGTATTGGCATATTCGGCATTTCCCGCCACAAAACGAGCTAAAATTTTCGATCCTCTTCGGTAATCACAAATTTATGACAGCGAAATTTTAATAGCGTCATGTAAAGCTCAGGTTGTATAGTCGGGCCGACCATCAGCGTTTCATTAAGGGAGTTATGAGGAGATGTCTTTGAGGAGGCATCGAAGACTACTCAACTTTGGAGTCAAACTATCTAACTTTACCACGACTTGATGGGGTATGAAATAATGTGGACTAGTTGGGATTGTATTTTCAAATTTTAACATGTGGCCTAACGACAAATACTCCAACATGAACTCGTTATACATTTTTTGAACTTCCGGTGTCCTTACAAGCCAGCGGTCAAGAGATAGGAATCTTCGCTTTGCTATTTCGTAGGACGAGCCCAGTTCTGAAGCATCCCTCTTAAATGGGAGGCGAACTTCGAAACGACCAGTTGGCAAGAGCCTTGTATGTTCAACAAAATGATTTTCACAGTCGATATGTTCCTTGCAACTTGTTTTTGAAATGCCAGGGGTTTCCTCGATTTCCCAAAATTTTCTCACAACTGCGTCTAGTGAGACTAATGACTCTTCATTATTTTGGTTAACCAGGTTGCATTGTCCGCTTTCCACACTATTGTTGTATTTATAACGACCTGAAACTATCCAACCTTTTATTTGACCTACGGATAGAAATTCGAAAAATATATCAGCTCCATGCACGTATTAATTTTGGAAATTAACTGCAGGCTTGTATGTAGAAATTGATTTAATCACCCAAAAATCTGTTTGAAATTGATACTCATTAATTCTTGATTTTATCGTGGCATTTACTTTATGTCTCAGACTTGTGTTAAGTTCTCCGATACCAGACAAGTTAAGATTTTTAAACTCTCCCTTCAGTTGCAAATTACTCGCACATTCCTCATTCATGAAATTTAACTGTGAGCCTGAATCAAGGAGAGCTCTCACGAAATGATCTTTTCCATGACGAACTTTAATTTTGATCAGAGCCGTGGCCAAGACAACAACGTCGTTAACACTTGAAACGTGGTGAGAAGACTGATGAGTTGCGTGAGCTGATGAAGGGGATGACTGCGACGACAACAATGTGTTGGTTGAGTTTGAGTTGCCTTGCTGTGAGTGCACCTCATATTTATGAAAAAGAGTGTGATGAGGGCGTTGACAGACTCTACAATGCGAACGAGTGCAACTTCGAACTGAATGCCCCTTTTTTAAGCAATTAATGCAACTTCCCTCTTTTTTTATAAATTCGAACCGTTTAGTAATTGGTAAGGCAGCGAAAAATGTGCAGGTATAAATTGAATGACCACTATTGTGACAATGCAAACACTGGGTTTCATTAGTTGGTTTTGCTAAAATTTGATCGATTGGGTTTTCTTTGGTCAACTGCATTGGCTCGATACGAATTGTCTTCATTTATTTCCAATGACTGGCAACGACGAATTAAGTGCTTTGAACAGTCAATCCATGTTGGTAGTGTGGAATAATCTAAGTGTTCGTTCCATTTTGATCTAGTAACTGCGTCAACTTTCGAAATTACTAGGTGGATAATTAAGGCATTTGCTATATCTTTCTCTGACCCTAACGATAATAAGGAATCGTAAATTGCTGACACAGTATCTACTGCATTCCTAAGCGCTGAAGCATTTGGTTTAGTCATCTTTTCTATGTTACACAGTTGCTCTATGTTATCAAAGAATATCAAGCCCTTCTTGTCATATCGTTCCGCTAATCGCTCCAAAACCTTTTCGTAATTTTCTTCGGTCACTTGAAACGCCTTTACTGTCCTAAGTGTATCTCCTGACAAACAGCTAAGCAACTGGTTGAATTTTTCGATCGGAGCTAGATGTGGCCCGTTATGTATCAAATTGTTAGAGGAGCTTATACAATTTTTATAGTCTGCATATTTTCCACTAAAGGTAGGTAATTTCAAATTTGGTAATCGTGTGGCTTGAGGCATGGTAACTAGTGTAGTTTCCAACAATTAACTATCTTTTCGCTTGTATTGCCCTAGCAGTTGCATGAGTTTTGATTTTGCACTAATGCATAACTCCTCATTATCGCGTCGTTTGTCGTCACTAGGGTCCTCTTTCTCGATCTCCGTTTGATATGCCATTATCTGTTTTATATAAGAGCTCAAAGTTTCTAACCGGCATTCTAAATCTAAAACGTTCCAAGAAGTGGTGGTATTTTCTAATAGTTTTCTTATTTTTGTGATGTTTTCGCGAGCTGTAGACGGTTACTGTCTTAGCGTGACCAGCCTTGTTGTATCTGTGGTATCATCATTTGGATTACCAGGCATTTTCACTTTTAAGTATGCTCGCAGTTAATGGAGAAAATATTTTAATAATGCTATCACGACTACGAGTTTAAGGAAGTGCTAATTCAGACCCTTTTTTTTGTACCAACTCAAGGAGTTACTTCGCTTGAAGCTTTGAATTAAAATTTCATTAACTGCCAGTACGCTTGTAAATACTAAAGTGTTATATTTTTTTTTGGTTTTCAAAATGTTCCACTAGAGGCTTATGGCCCTTATTATGAGCTGCATTCGATTTTCGATCTTCGCTGGCTATCGAAGATCGAAGATCGAAAGTGTAATTCGTATTATGAGCTATGCAAGCGTGTCGAAATTTTCGTTGAGTATTGCATTATTTCGGTTTTCAAACGAAAGAGTGCATATGCATAATTTCGGTTTTTTTA
>NW_016158243.1:33755-58127 GCF_001687245.7 Rhagoletis zephyria | reverse complement strand
AAATTTTCTGTCGAACAGAATTTTGCTTTCGATGGTGTAGCGAAGTGTTAGAAAATTGTGAAAAAATTATGATTTTGTGTATGTTTTCTTACATTTTGGCGGCTAGACACTAATTTTAAACAATTTTTTATTAATTTCATGCAGTTCTAACATCGTGAATACTAAACACAAGCTCGAAAGGCTGGTTTTACTTGTGAAAGAAAATCTCCTATACTCTGTTGGCACGATCTCTGAGAACAAAATCGTAGCGCTGTTGATAGTTTTAAAATATTTTAAATAGATTTGGCTCACAAACGCCTCTTTAGATGGTCGGAACTTTTTAATGAATCTGTAGACAAATTTCTTAAATATATTTAATATCAAAATATATTCGAAAGACTAATAAACTTAAACTCTCTTAAACATTTGCTACTCCTGGCCAGTTTACTAAGCTCTCATCCTCTGACGAATCGTTGAACCAGAACTCGTTGTACTCATTTTACCACGTTTTTATAAACTTGCTTTCTTTTTTACTTCGTTTTAATTAGAACAAATTTACATAAATATGTATAAGCACACTATTTAGTTTGCTCGATTTGTAAACAAAGCTTCTCAGCGGTGAAAAATATACTATTGGGAACAACCTAAACGAGCGAAATTCACAATAGCGCTATTCTTCATCGAATGAGCGCCATAATACCAAATGAAAATTCGTTCGCTCAGCACTTTCGACCACAGTCGAAAATCGAATGCAACTCATAATAGGGGCCTATATCTATTTACTTATTTATTTAAATTCTGTTGATTTTTTTTTTGAGCTCAAGGCCGGGTTGAAATAAAACAATCTGTTTTTGTTGTTTTTAAATCGTCTATATTTCGACTTCAGTCTGAAGTCATCATCAGGACTGCAATAAATATCTTAATTACAAAAATTGCATAAAAGACTATCAACTTACTGTATATAAGCACAACTTACACATTCGGCTGCGCCTGGTAGACTAATGTGTGCAAAAAACAAAAGATTTAACAAACCAAACAATGAGACGAAATGGACATAAAAATATAAACAAATGAAAGAACAGTAATTGTAAACAAAAAATCATACAAACAACATTGCATTGGACGGCACACAGTACGACATAACTATGTATGCAAATCATCCAGCATTGCAATGTTATCATAAACGAAGTTCGGACACGGAACGAATAATAGACAACAATATTAGGCTTATTTGTTGTGCCTTAATATTATGTTGCGGTAGACGTGTGCACAGTTTTCAGTGTCTGTTTTGAAATACATCCTTTTATCATTAGGGGTGTTCACAATGTGGAGCATTTCTAATATAAAGCGTTTGTGGTAATTTTTCTCTTCTTCTAAGACGCTCACACTATCAAAATCAGGGTAATGTCCCGTGTCTTTACAGTGGGATGACAAGGCCGTCTTGTTGTCCGAGTAAGTGTTCCTTAATTTTACGTTCGATTTGTGAGCGGAAATCCTTGTCATATGCATTATTGCGGTTTTCAACCGAAACTGTGCATATATGCATTATTTCGGTTTTTTTCATATGCATTATTTCGGTTTTCAAGCGAAACTGTGCATATATGCATTATTTCGGGTTTTTTCGTATGCATTATTTCGGTTTTTTTCATATGCATTATTTCGTATGCACAGTTTCCATATGCACAATTTCAGGGTGCCTTCCCAAGCATGAGAAATCTGATTTAGGCTTTCTGCTCATTGGTCGTCCAATCATAGTTGAGTCATAGTTATCGTCATGAAGCAACGATTACATGACGATTACACTTCTGCACACTTGGTCGTGATATTTCAATTCATTTGGCGTCTAAAAATTCACTTGGAGCAGGTATTTTCTGTTTTTTTTGGTTGATATTTTCGCGAAATATTTACAAAAACCTGCAATTTTTTAAATATAGACTGTGCTGCAACATTTCTAGACGTAATTTTCCAGTAATATCTCTTCTTTTCTTTTCCTGGAATGTGTTTTGTGTATGCACACAGAGACTTAATACAATTTCGTCATATTTTATAGTTAAAACGCTCATATTTATTAAATTTTAATGCAATTATCCACTTTTTAATAATTTCCACAGATTTTATGCAAAAAAATACTAATTTTTATACAATTTTAATGCAAATATTAACTTTTTCACTAATTTTCCCCCATAAAATGTAAACAAACAATGCGTGCACAACGATTAGCAAACGACAGTGCCGTACTTATCCGTTTCTGCATCTTCTACGATTTGCCGATAACTAGCCGATAACGACAAGTGTGCAGATCTCCTTTGAAATGCATGTGTTCGGCTCAAAATTTCAGGGCGAGACGATAACGCAACTATGATTGGACGACAAGTGTGCAGATAGCCTTAGTATACAGTATTCCATGTAATGGCGACGCACACTGGGGCCGCCCCATATAAGGTGGTGCTCAAAATTCTGAAATCAATTTCTTTCCATCAGACTCGCTTGATCTATACTTGTAAAGTAAATTTTTGACATCTTAACCCATTAGTGATCATGTCTTAACCCATTGGTGACCTGTTTTTGTTTTGAAAATGTATTTTTTATTAATATGAATAATTTAACCCATTTATGATTTTCACTTAACTCATTTATGACCATATTTTAACGCATTGGTGGTAAATTTTTTACAGATTCTTATGCCAAGCTAAGTTTATTACATGACATGAATTAAATTTTTTAACTGAAAAACAGGTAAGTTTAGGTTACAATAAAATAAAGAAGAACAAGTCTTTTCGTTTCGAAAGTAGCTTTATTAATGATTTCACTATACTTAGAAGTAAGTTAACAGCGATGACAAGATATTGTATGAGAAATTAAAAAAAAATTTAATTATTTTTAGTTTCGTCTTTGTTTCAACTATGAATGTGCTCAATTACGTTTAAATGTTTTAAACATAATATTGTATTGAAAAGTGTGGCACTTATTCCCCACAGTCACAATCTGTGTCCCATCCAAGGTCAGTTATACTAATACAATTTGCTTCAGGTTCCACTAACTCCATTGCTTCAGCCAAATAAGATCTCCGGTTTGTTACCAATGGCAACAAGCGCGAGCAAGTAATCAGAGGATCCGATGAGACCAGCAATCTATTAAAAACGTCTTCTAAATTGTCAGCGTGACTCGTTTTCCTGCTATAGTTATCCCTGAAGTTTTTAAAGTCCTTGTTAGAACATTCTAAGGCTTCTTCACTTAACTGCCCAATGGGAAGCAAAGCTTCTTTAACTATTTTCCCACCGTGAATCAAAATCTTATGCAGTGTGGTTGACATGGGATACCACGGGTACAATTTTGTGTACATATGTGCTGTCTCTAAACAAAAAGCATTAAATTTGTCCACGCTTATTTCAAATCCAGAACTAATAGTTTGTAATAGTATATACAGTATATTTATTAAATTTTTGTCCACACCAATTATTTCCGAACATTTCTCATAGTTATGCAAGAAAATTCGGGCCACATTGCCATTGTTAGTGTTACCAAAGCCGGGTTTGGGCTTGCCAACAATTAAGGACATTTTATTATAAAAATCAGATTGAATTCTTTGCTTATTTGCTTCAACTATGTGTTTGTTCTCCTTATTTACTCTCCACGACTTTACTGGAAGTTTGTAACCAATGTGCAACAAGCACTCAAAAAGCCTTATCCATGAATGTAAGACAGATAAGCCAAAAGAAAGTATTCATCGTTGATAGGTCTCGATATTACATAATTGATATCGTTGAATTCCGTGCTTCTGGCTCCGCATAAATAGCATACTAATGCTGATTTGGTATCGGAGAGAGAATTACAAATTTTACCGTCTACCATTGTGAACATTAGTTTGTGGCCAATAGTGTAAATATATTCATTAAGAACAACACTGCTTGGTTGTAAACTATTAATTTGAAAATCAATATAATTTTTTTCATGCTTTACTAGTTCTTCTGATTCTTTTTTGTACTGCAGCTTAATAGGCCTCGTGGAATAAGGTCGAGGGTTTTGCCATACAACACTTTGGTTATTATTATCAACTAAACGCAATGGAACTATAGATGTTAAAAATATGTATTTGTCATCAGCTTTGTCATCCACAAATTTTTGCATATACTGTGTGTGACCACTGCTACCGTCGAAACCCCATTTCGAATATAAAACTAAAGCAGATGTCGAAATATTATTTAACACATCTTGCTGAACTTCAAGTAAACGTGAGGAGCTGTGGTCTAACAAATCTTGTAAAGGTACGCCAGCTTCTCTTTCAGAAACTTTTACATTTAGTGGGTAGCATTTTTTCTTTTCTTTTTGGATGCTTTTGTATGAAGGAAACACTTCCGTAGCATATCTTCTAATATTATTGTATTGCTTTCTGGAGAGCTGTGACTCAATAATTAAGGACAAAGCATCAAATGCAGTTAATTTTTTTACACAAACGTTATTGTTTTCCTCATCCGAAACGTTGGCCCTGGCTTTCCAGAAGCCCTCAGATTCATTTGATGAATACTTTGATCGCAACTAAAAACTTCATATTATACGTATAGGCATATTTAAAACGCACAAAAATGTACTTTATACATACCTCTGACGTCTTCCTTCGTTTAGATTGATGGCTACTCTCAGCAAAATTCGTTTTTGGTCTACCAACATTTAAAGTAGTTCTAAGTGTATCGAACGCGTAGTCGCCATTTAACCAAATATGTTCTTGTATGGTAAATCTTTCCATATGCCTGTTACATGATTCCCACTTTTTGGTAAATTGTATTTTAAAATTTTTTAGAGCAAGGTTCAACTTTTGTTTATCTGCAGATGTTTTCGTGAATAAAAACTCAAGTAAATCTTCAAATTTACCAGAAAGCTTGGTTTTATTGCTTTGAAAAATCACATGACACATATCTCGTCTCTTTAAAGTAATTTTTTGCTCGGAGCCTTATTCGCCGGAAAATATTGTACAAAAAGTGTTGCAAATAACCGGAAAAGGTTACTAATATTGGATTCTTAGTGTACTTACCAACTTCATTTTTTATTGCTTTATTGCTGAACGACGGTTTTGAATTATTTGCTTCCATCGCTTGATGTGTCTTATGTTAAATAAAACTTAGAACTAAATACGAAATATTCACTAAAAATATTTATATTTTTCAGCTTAAAAATATCGATTAACGCATTTTTAAATCACAATACGTTAGTTTTTCTCATTGCTTTTTTAATTAGGCATTTGCGTAGCAGGTATCTAAGTTTAAAACAAAGTTTTACGCGTGTGTACTGTTACTATTTGAGGTATTATAAAAGGGTGCATAGTTCAAAAATTATAAAAATTGGTGGTTTACTGAACAACTAACTAACTTTTATTCACTGAGCAACCTTAAAATAATAAACAATTTAAGTTCGAAATGAAACAGAATCAAACTTAACCAGAAGTGTATGTTTTTGTGTTTAATTAAAATCAAAGTGAAATTTTTAAAACCAATTTATTTAAAAATGCGCAAAGTTCTTTTGGTTTTGAACTCGGATTCTTAATAAGTAAGAAGCATACTTTATTGCAGTAGTGTCAAATTTAAAAGCGCTTTGCGCATTTATAAAAAAAATGATTTTGAAAATTACACTTGCAAAAAATAGAGGTTAGTTTAGTTTTTTTAAACATAATTTTTTTAAAACACATAATTCCAAAAAGAATATCCCAAAAAAATAAAGAAGCTTCATTTTAAGTCATGGTAAAAAAATAACGAAATATAATACCGCTTTCTTACAATAACAATTTGAATTGCATATTCGAATTTCTCAGTTTTGAAAAAAAAAATATTGTTCAAATTTGTGATGCTTGGACACGCATATCTCTCAGCCGAAAAATGGTGGAGAGCTGAAAAATCACCCCCGATGTAGAATTTTATGGGGAATATAACTGCGTTTTTATTTTCCCAAAAAACACATTTTTTAAAAATTGAATTTTGAGCACGCTTGGCCCCAGTGTGCGACGGGTCCCACGTATGCAAACAAGTATATGTGGGGACAACCAAATCAAAACTTAAGACAAGGATTTCCGTTCACAAATCGAACGTAAAATTAAGGAACACTTACTCGGACAACAAGACGGCCTTGTCATCCCACTGTAAAGACACGGGACATTACCCTGAGTTTGGTAATGTGAGTGTCTTAGAAGGAGAGAAAAATTAACACAAACGCTTTATATTAGAAATGCTCCACATTGTGAACACCCCTAATGATAAAAGGATGAATTTCAAAACAGACACTGAAAACAGTGCACACGTCTACCGCAACATAATATTAAGGCACAACAAATAAGCCTAATATTGTTGTCTATTATTCGATCCGTGTCCGAACTTCGTCTATGATAACATTGCAATGCTGGATGATTTGTATACATAGTTATGTCGTACAGTGTGCCGTCCAATGCAATGTTGTTTGTATGATTTTTTGTTTACAATTACTGTTCTTTCATTTGTTTATATTTTTATGTCCATTTCGTCTCATTGTTTGGTTTGTTAAATCTTTTGTTTTTTGCACACATTAGTCTACCAGGCGCAGCCGAATGTGTAAGTTGTGCTTATATACAGTGTGTTGATAGTCTTTTATGCAATTTTTGTAATTAAGATATTTATTGCAGTCCTGATGATGACTTCAGACTGAAGTCGAAATATAGACGATTTAAAAACAACAAAAACAGATTGTTTTATTTCAACCCGGCCTTGAGCTAAAAAAAAAAATCAACAGAATCTTCAATTAACTGCCAAATATAAATAAACAATATTTATTTAAATTTTTTTATAATTATCGAAGTGCAATAGTACCACAGACTTTTCCAATGGGGTGTAAAGCTCATTAGAATTCACCTTATGTATAGATCTGTACGTACATGCATATGTGAAGACGATATAGCAACCGCGTTTCTACATGTACATATGTACCAGAGAGCTGCATGGATACACGCAAAATACATTTTAATTCACTCGCTTTCTTTTCACATTTGCACACAAGAAAAAACTTTCTGACGATGCGCTAGTTGAAGGAGTGGCTATTAAATACTCTACGACTGAGTTTATGCAGCAGCGGCATTTCGCATTTGTGTACCTCCCACCATTTAATTATATAGAAGTCCGTATGAAAATATACCTCAATATTTTCATATCGCCGCAGCTCTGCAGTAGCTTTATCAGTTCTGCTCACAAAGGTAGGTTGTTTAAGAAGACCTGAAAACAGCTCAAAGTTGTCTGAAGGTAACAAAGGTGTATCCGCAATTTGTGGTTCCGTTGTACTGTCAGAATTTTCAGTTAACGTTCTCATAATTTGTAAACATTTCTCTTTTGTGTATCTTTGTTTAGATTCAGTAAAGTTCTTGAGCCCTGTTAAGTTTTTAACAGCAACTGTTTTTAAATAATAAAGCAACTTATTTTTCAAGTCTCTTATAAAGCCGATGTCTTCTGAGGTAACAGTGCATTTCTTTAGTACACTAGTTATACAAATATACGTCAGGTGGATTGTTAGGTATTTGTCCCTTATAACTTTTTGAACGCTTCTTCAAAGGGTCCCGACTTTTTAAAATATCGTAATTTAATCGCACTATGGTTTAATAAATTGCTTGTAGTGACTTTCGGCTCAGTCCTACCAACCGTGTCATTAATTGGCTGCTGAAAATTAGTAAAAATAATCAAATAATTTAGTAAAACTAATATATCGGGTGATTTTTTTGAGGTTAGGATTTTCATGCATTAGTATTTGACAGATCACGTGGGATTTCAGACATGGTGTCAAAGAGAAAGATGCTCAGTATGCTTTNAGCTAAACATTGATTTCAAAACTAACTATGAATCTCACTGTTTGTACGATGTTTCTCACTACTCGTATACAGTTCACAGCAATGAGTTCATACTATTTAGATGGAAGTGAGTATACTCATGCTGTTGTCTGATATGTACATATATTCTTCTGAACCAACAAACCAAGTCAAAGCCCGACCAAATTAACTAAAAGCCTCTGTTCGCTAGCGTAAGCAGAGAAGTCGAAAGCAACACAAATAAATATGAATAAATTATATACACTTTACATATGGCGTTCATATGTAATTCTAGGCAGCACATAGGCATTAATAGGCAAGTGAAGTTAACGACGACCAAATTATGCACAACGAAATAAACCACTGCACTGCAATACTCTCGTCTAAAATGTACATAAAATGCGCTGAATGTATACGTATAATTGTGCTTTATGAAACTTAATGTATTAGCAAACTATTAGGAACGAAGACGAACTATTAGGAACGAAAGACGAGGAATTCCGCTAGCATAGAAATAATTGAAATACTGTTCTATATCAGTGCCCGCCAAAAAGAGAAAAGTCTTAAAATGAGAATGTATTAGTTATGAAACAAAAAATGAGAATGTGTTGGTGGTAATGCACGGAAAAAAATTTCTGTGTTTTATTACTTATTATAAAAACTTTGGTATGTTTTTTGCCGCTTTTTTTCATTGTGCGCTATTTTTTTTAGATCTAAACAACATAGAAACATGTAATGAAAGTTAACGGCCCTAAGAAAGGAAAAAGTTGGTAAAATTTTGTATGTATTGTACAAAATTAATCTTATTTTTTTGTAATTAAAGTGTGGTACTCTGAATATTAAAAGAAAATTTCGTTGATTTCAAGTAGAAATAAAATAAAAATATATACATCTAACAGATATTTATTTTAAAATTAGGTAAAACTTGACATTTAAGAACAATTTAAAATAACGATTAAACCAAAAGATAAATAACAAAACATATTGTATGTTTGAATTGAGGACTAGTCTGGTATTAAAAAAAAATACATAATTCACAAAGTTCTTTTAATATGAAGAAAAAGCACGACTTGGTACCATATACATACCTATTTCTAGGGGTGTATGTACGAAAAATTGTGTTATAAAATTTTTGAATGAATATTCATTCATTCTGCTCAGTGTACCTACTTTATTCAACAATAATGCGTCATCAACCTGCTTCGCCTATTGTTTGCATGCAACTAAATAAAATTTGTTGCTCTTCTACTCTTTCTGTTGACGTTCGGATTGTGTACGTGTAAGAAGCCGATTGTGTACATGTGAAAGGCCGAATATAGTTCGTTTCCCAGGAAAGTGTTTGGCGGTGTATACATACATATGCATTAGAGCAGCGATGCCCAAGCCCTAAGCACTCGGGGCACATTTGCTTTGTAAAAGCACTTTGGTATACGCTGTGTGCTCTAATATACACACTCAGCACTCCGAGCGAAACAATACAAAATACAAAAACAATTTTTTCTACATCGCTTAAAATTTTTTTCTTTGCATATGCACAAGCACAAAGCAACAACACTTTCGTATGCTTTGTTGGTATATATTGACGACAGTTATCTTTAACGTAAATTTGGTTATTGCCTTGCGTTTGATCGCAAAAAATGAATAACACTTGGAAAAACTGGTGTTTATTTTAACTTTCATATTTAAATTGTGGCAAAATGAATTACATATCTTCAGTAGAGAAGTGGGAAAGTGATTTTTTTTTTCACTCTCAATTTCAAGGGCGAAGCTCAATGTAAGATTTGGTTTCAAATAAATCCCCGAACAAAAAGTAAATTAGCGAATTTTTACAGTGTACTCTTCCATTTGAAAACTTTGGGCACCGCTGCATTAGAGGTTTACGCCGACAGGCTTTGCGGCGGCGGCGTGGTCAACTTCAAAAAGAATCGGCGGCGACGCCGGTGCGTCTGGAAACGCCGGCGCTACTGCCCATAAGGTGGATTCCAAAGAGTCATGAGGCTTTTAATGTTATCATATCATCAGATTATAATTCTATTTAATTCATTCATTTAATTCAAATGTTGAGTGACTGCTGCTGATGGATGGGCGAACAGAGAAGAGTCTATATAGTATATAGGTACATTAGGTTTCCCATCGTAAATGTTTTTTTTTTTTAATTTCAAGGCCCTACCCCCTAATTTTATTCGTTTTTATGAGAAATATTATTGCCAACTTATATAGATTTTTTAAGGGCCATTTAGAGGTCGCGGCCTGTCGATTTATCGATAATTTCCACAATTTGAAAATATGTAGTACTTACGTACAAAAAGACGATTTTCGATAGGCACGCTAATATACATACATCTCTATGTACTCTACAAATCTGTATGTACTATTTCAATTTAAAGAAATAAAAAAGTTTTAAGGTTAAGTTATTGGGGTAATTTATGCCGCTATCAATACATTTTTGCAATAAGCTTATCAACCGTTATGTTAAATTACGGAGTTCTGACGATTTTTTGCGGGTTATATATTGAAAATAAGGTTGGCCTACTTTTTCTAAAAGTTTAACCCATCAACTTCCACCTGAACGGGCCTATTTATATTGCGATACGCGGGAGCAAAACCTTCCTGGGGTTTGACCACCACTTAGGAATACTAACATAATTTTCACACAGCCACCTAATTCTTGTGTACGTCTGTGGGACCCCAGAATAAAGTAACTTACGAATGTAAAAATTAGCAAAAAAAGTGTTTGCTTTTTATTAAAATTCTGTTTAAAATATTAAAAAAAGCACACAGGAAAATCAACAAGTCTTTGTTTTATCTCCAATAATTGAGGAGTTAGATGCAATACGGGCGCTTCTGTTAAAACTGCTTTCTGAGATATTGGCGTTAACGTTTTTGATGTGTTATAACTTTCTTGTTGATGTAGTATATGAAAAAGTAGTATTGTTGTAGTATTGAAAAAAATTTTCTACTGCGGAAAAATACGTTATATTACCAGTATTCGACCCTAATTTAACTGTAATAAACGCTTTCGATCAAAAAACGTGTTACCTATGTTTTTTCTGAGTTACAATTTTTTTTTGAAATGTTCAGCGGCCCAAATGATGCAAAAAAAAATCCTTTTAAAAATGTAATTTTCATTTCGTAAAATAGTGTTTTTATGCGAGTAGTGTTTAGTTCCTTCAAACGATGTATTTCAATGTGCAACAACATGAAAATTTTGTACAAAATTCCTTAGGCGTCGAACGCCGCCGCCGCCGCCGCCGCGCCGATAATTTCGTAACTCGGCGGCGGCGCATAAGAAATGAGAATGATTTAGTGCTTAAGTATTATTTTGCTTCTATATGTACATATCTACAACATTAAATGAATTGTATTATTTAAATACTATTACAGGGCTTTTCAGGATGTTGTGCTAATGATTTTGGATTTGCATTTATATTTGCTCTTACAAATCTTATATTTGCAGTTTCTTGTTGTTTTTACAAATGAATTGAATTATGCAAATTCATGATCAAATGCACAAGATNCTTACAAATCTTATATTTGCAGTTTCTTGTTCTTTTTACAAATGAATTGAATTATGCAAATTCATGATCAAATGCACAAGATCCTGAACAGCCCTTATGCATAGTTGCACAAACTGATCCACTCTAAAATTTTTCAACTTCTAAAACAGAGTATTTTTGTAAATAGTGCAGCCCTGCGTGGCCGCTGAATATACACTAGTATTTATATATACGTAGTACATAAGAACCAACGAGGCTATATTCGTTTTGCTAAAAAATAAAGTGAACTATTGTATACAAGCCAACTGACCGGTCAACACCTTATTGTGTATTTCGCTCGCGTAATTCGACTTTGCTGCAAAGTTTTATTGAGTGTGTCACTTAGCAAGTTTTTTTTGTTCGTTAATGTTGTAGGAGCGTATGCTCTACTTTGTCGAGAAAATAGATTAATAATACAAGTTTTTGGGAAGCGTAATCTAGCGCTTCGTCAATATTAGCAACCAAATCGATAAATATATCGACAACAAAGTCCATAACGCAATAGAAAAAAATACCGATATCAAAATCGATAAAAAAGTCGATATCAAAACCTATAAAAATATCGATAACAAATTCGATAAAAACATCGATAGCAAAATCGATAAATCGATAGAAAAATCAATATCAAAATCGATGTAAATATCAATAACAAAATCGATATAAATATCGATAACAAAATCGATAAAAAATAAAATTTTGCGAATATTTTATGATATCAATCAATATTCATGCAGTTCATTCATACACCTCTCAAACACTTAAATTGTCCAAATAATTTTTTGGGGCGTATCTATTCATAATCAAAATTTAGTTGGTTTTTAAAGTTGGTATACGGACGGCAGATTTTGGTCAAAAGGGGGACTTGAGATGGAAGAATACGACCCCCTGATTTCAAAGCTACCGTCCTTTTTCTCTTATCAAGGGTATATAACATTGTGCAAACGCAAGTAAAAATTGTGATTATTGGTAATTTTCTTAAGGCCTCTTTAGGGATCCATAGGATGACTAGGCGGTCGTATTTGCATTTTTGTTAAAAAGAATGCCTCCTAAATCGTCTTCACCAAGTTTCATTGGTTAATTTTGCCTGGTTTTCTTATAATAAAGAGTGAGGTTCTATATAAAAGCCCACCCAAAGTAAATAGGAGCTTTTTTGATAGACAACCCATTAAAAATTATGTCCAAAAGCTACAACTAACTTGTAAGTATAAATTTAATTTGGACTATAAATCAAAATCAAAATTTTAAATATGCAATTACAAACTGAATGCACAGCACAAACCAAGGCGTTTTTATATAAGGTTGTGTTATTAGATCAGCTGATTTTGTGATTGTGTTTCGCCTCACGGCTTATAATGTCAAATTGAAATATTTTGTTTACACTTCCACAAACACTCTTACACGGATTTTGAGTTTACGCCGCAAAAGCAAAAACAAAATACATGTAAATTTATGGTTTTTGTACTCCTGCTAACACCTTATACTAATTCACAAACGAATTGTACGTAGTTTAATTTGTACAGTTCATTAAGTCGTCCATTCAGCTCTTAAATGAAAAACAACCCTGCACATAGTTTGACTAAGGCGTCTGTTAAAGAATAAACAGAAGGCAGCGTTGATCGGGATCCACTTGGAAATTAACTGCAGTTGATTCGGATTAAGTCCGAGTTAATCCGGATCTATGCTGGCATCTGTTTAAGCTTTAACACTATCAATACGGATCGCGATCCATATCGATGGATCTCAAAATATAGATGGATTCTACTCTTCCATCTTAAACCCCCGTTTTTACCAAAATCTGCCGTCCGTACACCAACTTTAAAAACCAAATAAATTTTGATTATGAATAGATACACCCCAAAAAAATATTTGGACAGAGGTCTATGAACTGCATGAATATCGATTGATATCAGAAAATATTCGCAAAATTTTATATTTTTTATCGAGTTTGTTATCGACTTTGTTATTGATATTTTTATCGATTTTGTTATCGATATTTTTATCGATTTTGTCATTGATTTTGCTATCGATTTTGCTATCAATATTGTTTGGGCACATACAGTATCGGTCATATCTATAGCACGCCATTTCAAAGTGATATTGTGTGCAACTTATGTTTATTTATTTATTTTTGAGAATTTTCAATTAAAATACAGTTCTTTCTCGTACAAACCCCATATAAACTCAGGTTTAACAATTTGTAGAAAACTTCAAAAAAGTGCAACGAATTTTCACCTAAATTTCAAACTTTTTTCTCGGAAGTGTTTGATTTTTTCTGAATACACAGTTTTATAGCCCAATCAATTTTAGTCTGATAATGTGCAAGTTCCAAGTGACTGAAAGTTACCGTTGATTTTTTAGACTTTTTCCGCCAAAGGTGTTGCGGTTTTCATACATATACAAATAAATTGAGTTTATTCATTATATGGAAGCGAATGCGGCAAAAAAAATTCTAAAAAATTAACGGTGATTCGTAGCCACTTGAAATTTGCACATTATCAGACTAAAATTGCAGTGGCTAAAAAACTGTGTGATCAAAAAAATTCTAACACTTCCGAGAAAAAAGTAGGAAAATTAGGTGAAAATTTGTTGCCATTTTTTTTAAGTTTTCTACAAATTTTTAAACTTGGGTTTATATGGGGTTTGTTAGAGAAAGAACTGTATTTTAATTGAAAATTCTTAAAAATAAATAAATAAGCATAATTGGCACACAATATCACTTTGAAATGGCGTGCTATAGATATGACCGATACTGTACGTTCTTACTCTTTAAAACATAGAATATTTCGGATCTGACAATGCCAAAAATAATTGTCCATCTCTGTTAGATAAGTTTTGCCTTCCTATGTCATCAAAGTGAAATAAAGAAGAAATAAATATTCATTCCATCATTAACCACAGCCAGCCTCGCTTCCTTTTTTTGGCGCTCGTCGTAGCAATTTGAATTAAACTCGTTGTCGGAATTTGCACCTGCAGTAAAAAGGCCTACTGCCCAACATTTTTTGGCGCCCGAGCAGGGACTTAATTAAGTCAAGTTAAATTTTAATTAAATATTGATTGTCGTTGGCGACTGGCTGTTGTAATCTTCGTGTTTGGACTTTGGCGAATTTAGAAGTCTACGCGCTGAATACGTGGGACAATAAGGAAGAACCATAACACTTCACGGACGTTCATTAAACTGTACAAAGTAAACTACGTGCAATTCGTTTGTGAATTAGTATAAGGTGTTAGCAGGAGTACAAAAAACATAAATTGACATGTATTTTGTTTTTGCTTTTGCGGCGTAAACTAAAAATCTGTGTAAGAGTGTTTGTGGAAGTGCAAACAAAATATTTCAATTTGACATTATAAGCCGTGAGGCGAAACACAATCACAAAATCAGCTGATCTTGTAACTCAACCGTATATAAAAACGCCTTGGTTTGTGCTGTGCATTCAGTTTGTAATTGCATATTTAAAATTTTGATTTTGATTATAGTCCAAATTAAATTTATACTTACAAGTTAGTTGTAGCTTTTGGACATAATTTTTAATGGGTTGTCTATCAAAAAAGCTTCTATTTACTTTGGGTTGGCTTTTATATAGAGCTTCACTCTTTATTATAAGAAAACCAGGCAAAATTAACCAATGAAACTTGGTGAAGACGATTTAGGAGGCATTCTTTTTAACAAAAATGCAAATACGACCGCCTAGTCGTCCTATGGATCCCTAAAGAGGCCTTAAGAAAATGACCAAAAATCACAATTTTTACTTGCGTTTGCACAAGAAATATTATATACCCTTGATAAGAGAAAAAGGACGGTAGCTTTGAAATCAGGGGGTCGTATTCTTCCATCTCAAGTCCCCTTTTTGACCAAAATCTGCCGTGCTTATACCAACTTTAAAAACCAACTAAATTTTGATTATGAATAGATACGCCCCAAAAAATTATTTGGACAATTTAAGTGTTTGAGAGGGTATGAATTGCATGAATATTGATTGATATCATAAAATATTCGCAAAATTTTATTGTTTATCGATTTTTTTGTTGATATTTGTATCGATTTTGTTATCAATATATTTATCGATTTTGTTATCGATATTTATATCGATTTTGTTATCGATATTTACATCGATTTTGATATTGATTTTGCTATCGATTTTGCTATCGATGTTTTTATCGAATTTGTTATCGATATTTCTATAGGTTTTGATATCGACTTTTTTATCGATTTTGATATCGGTATTTTTTTCTATTTCGTTATGGACTTTGTTATCGATATATTTATCGATTTTGTTGGTAATATTGACGAAGCCCTAGTTTACGCTTCCCAAAAACTTTTATTATTAATTTATTTTCGCGACAAAGTAGGGCAGTCGTATGCTCCTACAACATTAACGAACAAAAAACTTGCTAATTGACACACTCAATAAAACTTTGCAGCAAAGTCGAATTACGCGAGCGAAATACAAAATAAGGTGTTGACCGGTCAGTTGGCTTGTATACAATAGTTTACTTTATTTTTTAGCAAAACGAATATCGCCTCTTTGGTTCTTATGTACTACGTATATATAAATACTAGTGTGAGTAGATATTCAGCGGCCACGCAGGTCTGCACTATTTACAAAAATACTCTGTATTTGCGAACGGCTTTATAAATCTGTAAATATATGCTACAATTCGTACAATTTTGTTAAAGGACGACAAAGAGTAAATTATTTTTAAAATTATATTCTCTTGTACTACAAGATTTAGTATGGTTTTCGCCTTTTTTTNGCCTTAAGAAAATGACCAAAAATCACAATTTTTACTTGCGTTTGCACAAGAAATATTATATACCCTTGATAAGAGAAAAAGGACGGTAGCTTTGAAATCAGGGGGTCGTATTCTTCCATCTCAAGTCCCCTTTTTGACCAAAATCTGCCGTGCTTATACCAACTTTAAAAACCAACTGAATTTTGATTATGAATAGATACGCCCCAAAAAATTATTTGGACAATTTAAGTGTTTGAGAGGGTATGAATTGCATGAATATTGATTGATATCATAAAATATTCGCAAAATTTTATTGTTTATCGATTTTTTTGTTGATATTTGTATCGATTTTGTTATCAATATATTTATCGATTTTGTTATCGATATTTATATCGATTTTGTTATCGATATTTACATCGATTTTGATATTGATTTTGCTATCGATTTTGCTATCGATGTTTTTATCGAATTTGTTATCGATATTTCTATAGGTTTTGATATCGACTTTTTTATCGATTTTGATATCGGTATTTTTTTCTATTTCGTTATGGACTTTGTTATCGATATATTTATCGATTTTGTTGGTAATATTGACGAAGCCCTAGTTTACGCTTCCCAAAAACTTTTATTATTAATTTATTTTCGCGACAAAGTAGGGCAGTCGTATGCTCCTACAACATTAACGAACAAAAAACTTGCTAATTGACACACTCAATAAAACTTTGCAGCAAAGTCGAATTACGCGAGCGAAATACAAAATAAGGTGTTGACCGGTCAGTTGGCTTGTATACAATAGTTTACTTTATTTTTTAGCAAAACGAATATCGCCTCTTTGGTTCTTATGTACTACGTATATATAAATAATAGTGTGAGTAGATATTCAGCGGCCACGCAGGTCTGCACTATTTACAAAAATACTCTGTATTTGCGAACGGCTTTATAAATCTGTAAATATATGCTACAATTCGTACAATTTTGTTAAAGGACGACAAAGAGTAAATTATTTTTAAAATTATATTCTCTTGTACTACAAGATTTAGTATGGTTTTCGCCTTTTTTTAGCTCTAATTATGTGTTGGATTCCTCGAGCTCAAATTTCTTGTTTTGTGGCCAATTTCTCGAATCTTTTACCAGGACCTTCAATCCACAAAGGTTGAAGTAATTGGTCAATATCACATCCGCGTGATGCTAAGTCTGCAGGATTCTCTTTAGTCGGGACATGTCTCCATACAACATTGACTGCGTTTTCCTGGATTTCAGCTACCCTATTTGCGACAAAAGTAGACAGAGTGGACGGGTGCTTTTTCAACCAGTACGCCACTATTTCTGAATCAGACCAAAACACAACCTTTTCAATTACAACGCTCTGAATTAGTGGCACAATTACTTTATATAATTTTGTTAGTAACAAGGCGGCACAAAGTTCGAGACGGCGGAGACTTTTGGTTTTTAACGGCGCCACTTTAGACTTGGCAGTCAACAGTTGCGATGTTACAACATTGTCATGTGGGTTCGAATATATAAACAACAACCATAAGTACGTTGCGAAGCATCACAGAAGCCATGAATTTGTATACCTTCATTGGGCAACATATTTACAAATCGTGGTACCTCCATTTTATCGACTTGTGCTAAATTTTGAGCCAATTTTTGCCATGATGTTTCTATATTTTGGGGAATTGATTCGTCCCATGCCAACTTTAATAGCCATAATTCTTGTAATAAGATTTTAACGTTTACAATAAGAGGGCATAGCAAACCGAGCGGATCAAATATACGGGATGAAACTGACAATATATTAAGCTTAGTGGGTTTTATTTCAAGTGAAGCTCGGTCGATTTTAAATTTTATTGTGTCTTTTTTCGGAGATCAAGTTCTTGGATTTGTAGCATCTCTTTTATGTTGTCGGCACCAGATAGTATATCATCTACATAAAACTCATTTCGGATTACCCTACAACCGAGTGCATATTGGTCTGAATATATGTCACTCAATCGCTTTAAACATCGAATAGCTAAAAATGGAGCGGGCGTTGTACCGTACGTTACAGTATTCAGGCAATACTTCTGAATTGGATTAAGTACATATACATTATAACACCGGCTGCAATTTAGGTTGGCATCCCCAGAGTTCCGCATTAAGGTAGCTATGGAACGGTAGGCGGAGTTCGCCACCAAGATAGCGACAACAACAACAGCAACGTCCAAGTTCGCTACCACGCTAGCGACAACAACAGCAGCCTTTCCAAATCCTGGACACCCAATGACAGCAGCCTTTGTCCAACTGTACCCACGTACTGCGGACGCAACTAAATCAACAGAACACCGGATTGGGTCCTGTCACGGTCGCCAATGCCGAAGCGCTAGTTTACGCTTCCCAAAAACTTGTATTATTAATTTATTTTCGCGACAAAGTAGGGCAGTCGTATGCTCCTAAATACAACATTAACGAACAAAAAAAACTTGCTAATTGACACACTAAATAAAACTTTGCAGCAAAGTCGAATCACGCGTGCGAAATACAAAATAAGGTGTTGACCGGTCAGTTGGCTTGTATACAATAATTCACTTCATTTTTTTATCAAAACGAATATAGCCTCGTTGATTCTTATGTACTACGTATATATGTACAGTGAAACCTCTCCTAACGGACACCTCTATTAGACGAACACCTCCCTTGGGCGGACATTTTTCCCTATACCAAGATTTAAGAATAAATTTCGGAACAAATTACTCTCTCTTAAGGCGGACGCGGACAGTTATTTTGCATAAAATTGACACAAAAACTCTATTGGGCGGACGCGAACCTCTTATCAACGGACATTAAGATTTCTTTTCATAACAAATCAAACAAAAACCTCCGTTGAGCGGACGCGGAATCCTGATAGGCGCACTACTAAATGGAAAAAGGGGACTTCCCGCACAAAATGTGATTGTTATGCACACATTTAGTTTGGTTTGCGCAGTGGTTTAGGTTCGTTATTTGAATTGTCAGAAACCCTTGGAGACTGATAAAAACATGAAAACTATTGATGAAAAAGGTACTGACACTGAAAAAAATTAAAAATAAAACTTACGTCAATCGACAATTTCCCAGTTTTTTATGTAATGAGTCTATGATTTTATGTAGTTTATGGACTAAAATGTAATATTTATTTTTATTTTGTTATTACTGAATATGTAGATACGCACATAAATAAAATGTGCACTTTTGAAAAACTACATGCACATTTTTGTTTGAACGATGTAATATCAATATCTTTTATTCAAATAAGAAACAGTGACTATTCAATTAATTAAAACATTAAAAATTTCTAAAATAGGCTTCCCTCTCCCTCGGACACCTCTCTTGGGCGGGCAAAAAATGACTGACGGTGAGTGTCCGCCCAAGGGAGGTTTCACTGTATACTAGTGTGAGTGTATATTCAGCGGTCACGCAGGGCTGCTCTATTTACAAAATACTCTGTTTTAAAAGTTGATAAATTTTAGAGTGCATAAGTTAGTGCAACTATGCATAAGGGCTGTTCAGGATCTTGTGCATGTGATCATGAATTTGCAGAATTGAATTCATTTGTAACAACAACACGAAAGTGCAAATATAAGATTTGTAACAGCAATTATAAATGCAAATCCAAGATCATTAGCACAACATCCTGAAAAGCCCTGTATGTAGTATTTAAATAATACAATTCATTTAATGTTGTACATATGTATATATAGAAGCAAAATAATACTTCAGCACTACATCCAAAGATTATATTCAAATATTAATGTATGATTATATCAAGAAATATGAAGTATTACATACATATGTAAATACAATTCATGTGCAAACAAATATGAGTTGGATATGTAAAATGAACATACTATATCTTCTATAATATATATAAAATTAAAACCCAAAAAAACGTGAGAGCAAAACAGCCGATGTACTGGGTCGATTTCTATGATTCAAGTTATAAAATTACATATTTCTACCACAGTAGGAGCCTGTGGTATTTTTAAAATGAAATTTTAATAATAAATATGTTTAATTAAAGTATTAAGTTGATCAACAATACCACGCATTGCAAGACCGTTTGCCTTTCACGCGTTTGTGTTTAGAGAGCATCAACAAACCACATACATATTTCTCTCTATTCCCTTCTCTTTTTATACTCAGCTAGCACAAAGCGAAATTTATGTAGAAACAGCGCTGCGCCCAAAAGCGAAATTTATGTATGTACAAGCAGCGCTGCGTTCAAAACAAACAAACACTGTACATCGTGTATTTCGTTTAGAAACTGTTGTTTTTTTTTACTTCAAAATGCTAAAATGCTGCATGCTGCGATATCGGTACATGCTCACCGTAAGCATCTTGGTGTGACATACATATACATACATACATTGATCTTCAGCTTTTCCTTTATTTCAAAAAGATGAAGTTTGTGAAAAAAGTTGCCCGTGCTGTAGTAGCATGCAAAATAAATAACACAAAGAAATGTCTGTTTCGCTTCATGCAAATTCCGCACAAAACAAAAGTCAACAATGTTAGTTCAACAGATCAATATTCAGTCAATCCAATTAGATTTTAATACATGCGTACATATGTACATATGTATGGTCAAATTAGAATTGATATGGTAAAGTTATTTAGCCCTATTTTTTATGGGAATCCTGCCTCTATCTCTATGTATTTACAAAGTGGAATTTCGTTACTAAATACATAAAAAAAAATTTAAAAATAACAGAATAGTGCGAAGTATTTAAAAATGCTTAAAGCTAAAAGAGATTTGCCAAGACAAACGAGAGACGCACGGGCAATGGCCCGTATTCGGAGAATAGTAGCGGCGACGCGAATAGAAACGATGCCTGCAATCGGAATTAGCGTTTATTTATCGACTTTAAATAAACTATATAGGTGATTTTTACAATAAAAGTCTATCAACACATATCAGTGCCGTACCTATCAGTGTGAGTGAAAAATATAATATCGTTGCCACAGTCCCAAATAGAGTTGTTCAGACCGTCCGGCACAATGCGGTTTTTTACTGTCAGTGCTGCTTCAGTGTTCGTTCCGCAATTTATTTATACACTTTAAAAACTGCCACTGAAAAGTGTTTATTTTCACATAAAATCTGTGTAAGTATACGCATAAGATGTTCAAGACTGGATTTTTGAACATGAGATGTTTAAAATACTCACATGAAATGTTGAAAACTGCAAACGCAAAAATACATTCTCTACTAAAAATAAAAACTAAGTACATTTTATGTGCAATTTTGCTCTATGCGTCAAATTTGGCATGCAAAAGTTAACATGCAGTGTTACATACTTGTTTTTACTGGGTAATGTCTAAAATAACAAACGTTGAAGTGTGTCATTAGATTTCTTACCCATAAAAAGGAAATCAACTACTTGTCAAATGCATGCAAAGCGATGGATTTTCCCTACGATCCTTAATCAATTATTGGCCTCACCCGAGGTAAGGCATATTTAACACAGCTCATCTCTGCACCCACAATCAACGTAGATCACACTAGTTTAAACTGGAAAGTACATTAATATCAGGATCATCTAGTTCAGCCTAGACTTAACCGGTTTGTCCAAACCGGGTTCGGTAATACCAGTTTATCCTACGCTAAACCGGTATATCATATCCCATGTTGGTAGAACTAGTTTGGCCTAGGCAAAACTAATTTAGCCGTAAGATCGGGTTTGGCCGGTAACATTTACATTTGCTGCATTCCACAAAGGAAATATCTTGTGAATTTTGTTAGTGTACTCTGCACACTACTCTTTCAGGCATACAATTTAATTTTAACATATTAATGTACAATATGGGTGGACAATTATATTCGGTATAAGGTATCATTAGGGGAATTGATCTAAACACGTAAACGCCTCGTAACCATACAAACCTAATTTTTTATGGAAAATCGATTTATTTATAAGGTTCAAGCGGTTATGAGGCGTTTCCATGAATACCCATATTATAAAAAAAAAGATTCGGTGCTTCCACATTCTTCTACGTGTTTGGTCGAACTTCTCCTTCAATGTGGTGTGCGTCTTGATGTTGTTTTATAAATGGAAGGAAATACAGTTTTACGCCGCCTCCGAATGGCACATAGTTTTTAAGAGAAGCTTTTTCATGGCACAAGTACATTCGGAGGCTTGCCTTTGCGTACCGAGGAACAACATTTTTCTTTTAGATGTTGCCCTGGTGAACCTTGGTTCAATCTAGTGAATATACGCACCTCTAACCATTCGGCTAAGGCGACCGGCATCATTGATCTACATCAGGGGTTCCCAAACTTTTTCCACCTCGGCACCCTTGGTGTGCTAAAAAAATTTCGCGGCCCCCTTACTCTTCAAATGTATACGAAAACAAGAAAACACAATGCAGATCATGAATAGATAAACGATAACCTTAAACTCTTAGATGGGAATTGAAATTGGTTTTGTTTTTTTTTGCTTAAAAATTACTTGTTTATGTAAGCATTTGTTGAAAATGTAGTCTCACATAGAAATGTAAAAGTAAGGCCCCTATTATGAGTTGCATTCCGACCGAACGAATTTTCATTTGGTATTATGACGCTCATTCGATGAAGAATAGCGCTATTGTGAATTTCGCTGGGTTAGCTTGTTTACAATAGTACATTTTTCAACGCTGAGAAGTTTTCTTTACTAATCAAGCAAACTAAATAGTGTGCTTATACATATGTATGTAAATTTGTGCAAATTAAAATGAAATAAAAGAGAAAACGAGTTTATAAAAACGTGGTAAAAATGAGTGCAACGGAGTTCTGGTTCAACGATTCGTCAGGATGAGAGCTTGGTAAACTGGCCAGGAGTGGAAAATGCTTAAGAGGGTTTAAGCTTAGTCTTTCGAATATATTTTGACATAAAATATATTTGTCGCAGAACGCCCGCTTACCGTATCATCCATTGTGACTGATTTATATTTTCGAATTCTTCATTTATCGTATTTGCTTTGTATTCACTTCTTATTGTATTTGCTTTGCTATGTATAAATTTGAAGTTTGCCTTATGTATGTACATACATACATACTTACATATGTACAATTGAACTTTGCTTATATACATATGCATGTACAATTTGCCGTTATCCTATTTTGGAGGAATTTGAATTCACATACTTATGTACACATTTTCGCTGCTGTGAGTTTGCTCCGTCTTTGCCTTTTACTTGCCCACCATTCGTTGGTCAGCAGCCGGAGTAACACACAGCAAAATAAAGCGTTCCGTTCTTCGTACAAAATAGTAAACCAAAGACTTTTATTTTCCGTAGTAGCTGAATTCTGAACGCGTTAAATTTGTTAATAGCGGACCAATGACTACAATTTTATTTTGCTTGCGTTTTTTTGTCGTGATGTATTGTTTTTCGCGAAGTTTGTTTAAAATTAAATAGCCGCGCCGTAGTGCATACTCGCTTTTGATTGGGAAGTTGCTGCCACCGGTTATCTGATCTAAAAATGCAACGTACTCCAACCCGAAGGGGTCCTCGGCTAAACCAACAATTGCAAGCCAGCCAGAGCAATATGCACGCCAATTTAATTCTTTAGAGTCGATCGCTGAAGAGTCAATATTCGCGACAAGCATCAACGGTCGTGCCATGGACACAACAACTGCCTTAAACACCACTACGTCTGATGCCGACAGTGGAGTTAGTACAATCCCAGGCACGGACGCTTACGCCGCCAAAGCTTCCAGAGACATCACACCGGATATGCCAGCCCCTTCAGTCTTCGATCTCCAAGCCATGGAGCACCGGTTAGCTACGCTTGAAAGTATTTTGAAAGCTACGCAAGTACAGCTAAGGAAGCGTGACCTACAAAACGAGACCCTCAGAGCAGAGCTATGCGGAAGCGGTAGTTCCGCCGTTACGTACGCCAGTAGCGTAGTCGCGCAGTCGCAGCTATCACTGCCGCAGTCAGCGCAAGCGCCACCGTTAGACGCGCAGTCTAACGCAAGTCAGCCATTTGCTGAGTCCCGTTGTGGTGCCAGCTCACAGCCAATTATTTGCAGTACAATTTCGACAGCAAATTATTTATACTGTGCGTTTCATGTTGATGATACGTACTAATTACATTCGCCGAACTTATCGATGCCGCCTACCAACGCCAACGTATACATGCCGTATTCATCGTAACCTGCCTTAATGCCGCGAAAGTTGCTAGATTTGCCGGAATTTAGCGGACGACCTGAAGAGTGGCCTGTGCAGCATTTACCGAATCTACGGCAACTTATGGTTACACTAACTTCGATAACAACCAATGGTTGCAAAAGTGCTTAAAGGTTGATGCTCGCGAGATGG
>NW_016158243.1:20370-32040 GCF_001687245.7 Rhagoletis zephyria | reverse complement strand
CCGTTATATGGGAGGTAGGCGTGGTTATTGATCCGATTTTGCCCATTTTCAATACCATCCGTCCTACGCCCGAAAGAAGTACACGTACCAAGTTTCGTTAAGATATCTTAATTTTTACTAGAGTTATCGTGTGCACAGACGGACGGACGGACGGACAGACAGTCACCGCTTAATCGATTTCTCTTTTCATCCTGATCATTTATGTATACATTTGTCTATATCTATCTCGATTCGTTTTGCCTGTTACAAACAACCGTTATGTGAACAAAGTTATAATACCCTTGTGCACAAGTGCGCTCGGGTATAAAAAGATTCGGTGCTTCCACATTCTTCTACGTGTTTGGCTGAACTTCTCCTCCAATGTGGTGTGCGTCTTGATGTTGTTTTATAAATGGAAGGAAATACAGTTTTACGCCGCCTCCGAATGGCACATAGTTTTTAAGAGAAGCTTTTTCATGGCACAAGTACATTCGGGGGCTTGCCTTTGCGTACCGAGGAACAACATTTTTCTTTTAGATGTTGCCCTGGTGAACCTTGGTTCAATCTAGTGAATGTACGCACCTCTAACCATTCGGCTAAGGCGACCGGCATCATTGATCTACATCAAACTTTTTCCACCTCGGCACCCTTGTTGTGCTAAAAAAATTTCGCGGCCCCCTTACTCTTCAAATGTATACGAAAACAAGAAAACACAATGCAGATCATGAATAGATAAACGATAACCTTAAATTCTTAGATGGGAATTGAAATTGGTTTTGTTTTTTTTTTGCTTAAAAATTACTTGTTTAGGTAAGCATTTGTTGAAAATGTAGTCTCACATAGAAATGTAAAAGTAAGGCCCCTATTATGAGTTGCATTCCGACCGAACGAATTTTCATTTGGTATTATGACGCTCATTCGATCAAGAATAGCGCTATTGTGAATTTCGCTGGGTTAGCTTGTTTACAATAGTACATTTTTCAACGCTGAGAAGTTTTCTTTACTAATCAAGCAAACTAAATAGTGTGCTTATACATATGTATGTAAATTTGTGCAAATTAAAATGAAATAAAAGAGAAAGCGAGTTTATAAAAACGTGGTAAAAATGAGTACAACGGAGTTCTGGTTCAACGATTCGTCAGAGGATGAGAGCTTGGTAAACTGGCCAGGAGTGGAAAATGTTTAAGAGGGTTTAAGCTTAGTCTTTCGAATATATTTTGACATAAAATATATTTGTCGCAGAACGCCCGCTTACCGTATCATCCATTGTGACTGATTTATATTTTCGAATTCTTCATTTATCATATTTGCTTTGTATTCTATTCACTTCTTATTGTATTTGCTTCGCATGTATAAATTTGAAGTTTGCCTTATGTATGTACATACATACATACTTACATATGTACAATTGAAATTTGCTTATATACATATGCATGTACAATTTGCCGTTATCCTATTTTGGATGAATTTGAATTCACATACTTATGCACACATTTTCGCTGCTGTGAGTTTGCTCCGTCTTTGCCTTTTACTTGCCCACCATTCGTTGGTCAGCAGCCGGAGTAACACACAGCAAAAGAAACCGTTCCGTTCTTCGTACAAAATAGTAAATCAAAGACTTTTATTTTCCGTAGTAGCTGAATTCTGAACGCGTTGAATTTGTTAGTAGTGGACCAATGACTACAGTTTTATTTTGCTTGCGTATTTTTGTCGTGATGTATTGTTTTTCGCGAAGTTTGTTTAAAATTAAATAGCCGCGCCGTAGTGCATACTCGCATTTGATTGGGAAGTTGCTGCCACTGGTTATCTGATCTAAAAATGCAACGTACTCCAATCCGA
This sequence comes from Rhagoletis zephyria, assembly GCF_001687245.7. Classification (NCBI taxonomy): domain Eukaryota; kingdom Metazoa; phylum Arthropoda; class Insecta; order Diptera; family Tephritidae; genus Rhagoletis; species Rhagoletis zephyria. The sequence goes on along the minus strand of NW_016158243.1, from coordinate 30,222 downwards.
AGGGGTCCTCGGCTAAACCAACAATTGCAAGCCAGCCAGAGCAATATGAACGCCAATTTAATTCTTTAGAGTCGATCGCTGAAGAGTCAATATTCGCGACAAGCATCAACGGTCGTGCCATGGACACTACAACTGCCTTAAACACCACTACGTCTGATGCCGACTAGCCGATGCCGACGGAGTTACTACAATCCCAGGCACGGACGCTTACGCCGCCAAAGCTTCCAGAGACATCACACCGGATATGCCAGCCCCTTCAGTCTTCGATCTCCAAGCCATGGAGCACCGGTTAGCTACGCTTGAAAGTATTTTGAAAGCTACGCAAGTACAGCTAAGGAAGCGTGACCTACAAAACGAGACCCTCAGAGCAGAGCTATGCGGAAGCGGTAGTTCCGCCGTTACGTACGCCAGTAGCGTAGTCGCGCAGTCGCAGCTATCACTGCCGCAGTCAGCGCAAGCGCCACCGTTAGACGCGCAGTCTAACGCAAGTCAGCCATTTGGTGAGTCCCGTTGTGGTGCCACCTCACAGCCAATTATTTGCAGTACAATTTCGACAGCAAATAATTTATACTGTGCGTTTCATGTTGATGATACGTACTAATTACATTCGCCGAACTTATCCATGCCGCCTACCAACGCCAACGTATACATGCCGTATTCATCGCAACCTGCCTTAATGCCGCGAAAGTTGCTAGATTTGCCGGAATTTAGCGGACGACCTGAAGAGTGGCCTGTGCAGCATTTACCGAATCTACGGCAACTTATGGTTACACTAACTTCGATAACAACCAATGGTTGCAAAAGTGCTTAAAGGTTGATGCTCGCGAGATGGTGAAGTCATTGCTGATTCACCCCGTCAATGTTAGCTGTATCATTGAGCAACTAAAGTGTCGATTTGGTCGCCCAGAGCAGCTCATCCGAAGCCAACTGTTGCAGGTCGCTCCGATTCCAGAGAACGCTTTGAGCAAGCTTATTCCTTTCGCAACAAAAGTCAAACATATTTGTGTGATTTTGCAATCAGCCAACGCCGCTAACCCAATGTTACTGGATGACTTAATCTCGAAGCTGACTATGAGTAAGCGCATCGAGTGGGGCCGGTATGCCACCACCGTACAACCGCGCGCTACAACGGTGCATTTTAGTAATTGGCTCACCTCACTAGCCGATGTTATCTGCACAATACATGACGAAAGCCAGTTTGCCGGTCGCGACTCAAAACGTCCAGTACTGCTACATCCTGATGAAAGACAGCAGCCTCGAAAATGCCCGATATGCCAGAGTCAGCATAAGCCGTACGACTGTAAACGTCTCATCGACTCTTTAGTGGCCAATATATGGGCTGAAGTAAAATCTCGACGTCTATGTTTTGCGTGTTTGAATGCTGGTCATACCACACGTGACTGCAGACAACGAAAGGTTTGTGGGACCGGTGGATGTAATCGATTCCATAACAAATGGCAACCGCCAGTGCCATCGTCATCGTCGACGAAGAATACCACTCAACCGACTTCAACTCAGCTATCGTCGCCGCCCCCAGTAAACAGCCGACAGTCTACCGATACAGGAGCTGCAGTGTTAAGCTGCGCCGCCAATTCAAAAGTAAGTAAGCTACTATTCCGTATACTTCCAGTTACAGTATATGGAAGACAACGCCACATAGACACGTATGCTCTATTGGACGAAGGCTCTTCCATCACCATGATCGACAACACTCTCGCCGAAGAGCTTGACTTGCGCGGACAGCAACACAATCTCAACGTTCAGTGGTTCGGTGGCCATTCCGTACAGGAGCCAGCAACCTTGGTTGACCTGTATATCAGTGGTGCAGGTATGACAAAGAAGCACAAAATGCAAAACGTGTACGCTGTGAAAAATCTTCAATTGCCATCGCAAAGCCTTAGCCCCACTGACCTACTTTGCGGTGACAAACGAGTCCGTCAATTGCCCGTACAGCCACAACCTGGTGCGGTACCGAGAATACTTACCGGTATCGATAACTGCCATTTGGGTACTGCATCCTTCCTCCTATTTCGATGAGGAAAAATGGACCATACGCTCCCAATACAGAACTGGGGTGGGTAGTGTTCGGTCCGACTAGCAAAAATATGCCTACGCCATTAACATGCCTTTTAGTTAATAGAACTCCGGACGAGACACTACACAAAATGGTTGCCGACTTTTTTGAAATTGAAAGTTTCGGCGTTAGAGCTGCAGCAAGCGTTGAAAGTGAAGCTGACGTCCGTGCCAGGACTATATTAGAGTCGACAACCAGCCGCATTGGTACAAGATTCGAAACCGGACTTCTATGGAAAGAAGATAATGTGCGTCTGCCAGACAGCTACAATATGGCGCTCAAGAGATTGGTGAGTGTCGAAAAGCGAATGAGTCGTGACGTGAGCTTCGCCGCCGCCTACAAGCTCATGGTAGCCTGTTACGTCGAAAAGGGTTATGGGCGTAAACTTGAACCGTCAGCTGTCGCCTCGATAACGCCACGTACCTGGTACCTGCCGCACTTTGCCGTGTTGAACCCGAATAAACCCAATAAGCTACGAATAGTCTTTGATGCTGCCGTCGAGGTTAATGGAGTTTCGCTGAATCGTCATCTGCTTAAGGGTCCGCAGGAGTACAGACCGTTGCAGTGGGTGTTTGTGGTAACATCAAAGAGATGTTTCATCAAGTGCTGATACGCCCAGATGACGAGACAGGCCCAGCGATTCCTGTGGAGGGATGGTGACTCCGAGAGACAACCAAGTGTATACGAAATGTCCGTGATGACGTTCGGAGCTGCTTGCTCACCTTGTGCTGCACATTACGTCAAAACGCGAAACGCTTTGGAACATCGCGGCGACAATCGTTACACAGCCCGGCCATAAAAGCCATTTTAGATTATCACTATGTCGATGATTTAGTGGATAGCTTCGACACGCCAAAGGAAGCTATCGCTGTTGCAACCCAAGTAAGAGCGATTCACATGGATGCTGGTTTCGAGCTCCGCAACTTCACATCTAGTTCGTCAGAGGTGGTCGCCGCTCTGGGTGATCGGCCTACACTGGCAGCCAACCACAGACTACTTCAACTTTATCCTAAAATTTCACAACGTCAGTGAAGCCGTGGTTGAAGGTAACAGGCGCCCTACAAAGAGGTAGCTTCTTAGTGTGGTGATGTCGGTATTCGACCCACTAGGATTCCTAGCACATTTCATCATAGGCGCTAAACTACTTATGCGTGAGGTTTGGCGACATGAGGCGAGCTGGGATGAACCGTTGCCTGACAAACTCGCAGAGCTGTGGGGAAAGGTGTCGTAAGCAATTGCCGGCAGTGACCGAATACGCCATTCCTCGATTTTATTTCCATGGAGGTCAGCCAGAAGAACTTCAACTACACGTTTTCGCGGATGCCAGCGAAAACGCATTTGCCGCCGTCGCGTATTGGAGAGCAACAAACTGCCGTGGTGAAGTTGATGTTACCTTCGTCTGCGCTAAGTCTAAGTGCGCACCACTAAAACCACTTACTGTTCCGCGTTTAGAACTGCAAGCAGCCGTTTTGGGTACACGACTAATGCAGACCGTGCGCGAGGAGCACGATGTAGTTATTGACAAGTCCTTCCTCTGGAGTGACTCGAAGACAGTCGTGAATTGGATACGAAGTAAACATCGCAGGTACAAGCCGTTCGTGCAACACAGGTTTGCAGAAATTTTAGCCGCCACGAAAGTATCCGATTGGCAGTGGGTATCTACTGCAGAAAATGTCGCCGGCGAAGCAACACGTGTCAATCACAAAGTGACGTTTGCCCCAACAAGCCGTTGGGTACATGGACCACTATTTTTACGGAAACCAGAACACGCCTGGCCCTCTGAAGACGTCGCTGCCCCTAAGCTCAATGAATGCGACGAGGAGATTCGACCTCAATACGCTTTGAGCATCGTAAGTTGTGACCTTATCAATTTTAATCGTTTCTCATCATTTAACAGGTTGGTAAGAGCCACAGCCTGGGTAATCTTGTTTACCAAAATAATACGCCGCCAAGTTCAAATTTAAAAAAATTGCTACGGATTGACAGCCAGCGATTTGGAAGCAGCAAAACGCCTACTGTGCCGTATCGCCCAAGGTGAGGCCTTCGGTACGGAAATTCAACAAATCAGTAAGGGGAAGGGTGTATCTCGCCAAAGCTCTATACTACAGCTATCGCCGTATCTCGACGAAGAAGGTGTCTTACGCGTTCGCGGGCGCACCGATGCTGCCAGCTGATTGCCAATGGACGTGAGACACCCCATTATATTGCCACCGACACATACGTTCACGAAACTAATGACGTCGCATCACCACATGATTATGGGTCACCAAAACACGGGAGCAACGATATGCTCCATACGGCGTAGTTACTGGGTACCACGCTTGAGAAGCCTTCTACGCAACGCCATTGCCAGTTGTCCAGTGTTTCGCATCCGCAAAGCAATTCCGATTCCCCCGCTGTTGGGACCGCTTCCCGTTGACCGGGTAACTCCATACATTAGGGCGTTCACATACTCGGGCCTGGACTACTTCGGACCTCTACATGTGACCGGGCGACGCAGTACAGAGAAGAGATAGGTGGCTCTCTTCACATGCCTAACCATACGAGCCGTGCATTTGGAGATAGCACATGACCTCAGCACCGACTCTTGTATAACGGTAATACGCAATTTTATAAATCGCCGAGGAGTGCCACAGCGAATAAGATCTGACAACGGGAAGAACTTCGTCGGAGTCAATAACGAAGCCAAACGCTTCGATGAGGTCTTCGACTGCGAACGCATGCAAAGCGAGCTGTCAAAACGTGGTATCGACTGGATCTTCAACTCACCGTTTAACCCAGCCGAAGGAGGAGCCTGTGAGTGAATGGTCCAGTCCATCAAGAAAGTTCTACGCCAGACAATTAAAAAAGTCGCCCCAAAAGAGCACACCCTTAACTGCTTTTTGATCGAGGCGGAGAATGTCGTTAACTCCCGCCCTCACGCATTTGCCAATCGAAGCAAACCAGGAGCAGCCTTTAACTCCAAACGGCTTCTTGTTAGGATCGGCTAATACTGCACAGACGCCAGCGGCAGCCGAAATCCTAACCAGCACATACGCTATACGCCAACAGTGGAGCATCGCCCGCCAACTCCGAGACCACTTTTGGAAGCGCTGGATAGAGGAGTATCTTCCTACGTTAACACGGCGCGTTAAGTGGTGCCAAAGGACTGAGCCATTAAGCAAAGGAGATCTGGTATTCCTATGTGTTCCCAACGTACTGCGAAGAGAATGGTGTCGGGGCGTAGTAGAGGAGGTATACCCTGGCCGAGATGGTGAAATTCGTCAAGTTGACGCGCGCACAACTGCTGGAGTGAAGCGGCGAGCCGTATCCAAGCTGGAAGTTCTGGATGTGAAAGTTAGTGAATCGGGTTGATTCTCGAGGGTGGGGATGTTCACATACTTACACTGAGGGAAAAAAATTTTAGAATTAAAAAAAAACGTGCTAAATTTAAAAAAATACGCATATGAAAGAGCACCAACCCAACTCGTTTTAAATTTGAGTATGTACGTTATAAAATATGTCGTTGCGAAGTGCACAGATGCCTTTTCGTTATACGAAATTAAAATTAAGAAGAAAAAATTTAATTTTGTGTTCCGTCCCATGGTAATTGAGCCCCGACGCTCTTGGTAGCAACCAATTGTATCAAGCGTCTTTGCACACTCAGCTACAGCCATACATGTAAATGTGTTTTCAAATGTTGAGTTTGAATCAAAATCACAGCGCGCGATTAGTGCATGATGTCGTACCATGTCTGTACATATGTATGTATGTATGTGTTGTCCCCGCTTTGCATGCTTTGTATACATATGCTTTCGTGCAGTGAAAATGCTTCATTTTAATACGGGCGTATTTGATTTGAATATTCCCATTATACGTAGTGTATGTATAATGAAAAAATCCATTTTGTTAAGACTTTTCACTTGATTTAAAAACGAACATTTTTAAATGGTAATCAAATAAAATTTTTTTATTCTTACAACGCGTTTTTTTCTCAGTGTATGTACACATTTTCGCTGCTGTGAGTTTGCTCCGTATTTGCCTTTTACTTGCCCACCATTCGCTGGTCAGCAGCCGGAGTAACACACAGCAAAATAAGCCGTTCCGTTCTTCGTACAAAATAGTAAATCGAAGACTTTTATTTTCCGTAGTAGCTGAATTCTGAACGCGTTAAATTTGTTAATAGTGGACCAACGACTACAATATTTAAGAAATTTGTCTACAGATGTATTAAAAACTTCCGACTGTCTAAAGAGGCGTTTGTGAGCCAAATCTATTTAAAATATTTTAAAAATATCAACAGCTTATGATTTTGTTCTCAGAGATCGTGCCAACTGAGTATTGGGATTCTCTTTCACAAGTAAAACCAGCCTTTCGAGCTTGTGTTTAATATTCACAACGTTAGAACTGCATGAAATTAATAAGAGTTGTTTAAAATTAATGTCTAGCCGCCATAAAGTAAAAAAAAATGCAAAATCATAAATTTTTCACAATTTTCTAACTCTTCGCCGATGGTGTACATCGAAAGCAAAATTCTGCTCGACAGAAAATTCGATACTCAACGAAAATTTTGACACGGTTGTATAGCTCATAATTTCACCATAATAATAACAAGCGAAGAGCGATCATAATAAGGGCCTAAAAAACACTAGTATTTATAATGCAATCTTGCCAACAGCAGTGTTTTCTGCATACACTTGCATGCAGAACTCTCTTCGTAGTATTTAATATTCAAAGTCCTGTCTTCACTGATGTCCATAAGGTTTTCAAAAGCTTAATTGGTCATCTCAGTAGGTTTACTTTTCGGGCCACATAAACACGGGTTTGTTATCCAGCTGAAGCCATCCTCAGATTCAATGTTGGGAAAATATTCGACAATGGTTTTTTCTAAACTCTCCAAGTTAACGCTGGTAATGCGCGTTGACGCTAAGAAAATAATTTTTACNAAACACGGGTTTGTTATCCAGCTGAAGCCATCCTCAGATTCAATGTTGGGAAAATATTCGACAATGGTTTTTTCTAAACTCTCCAAGTTAACGCTGGTAATGCGCGTTGACGCTAAGAAAATAATTTTTACAGCCAATTTCACGAAAGCAATTGAAGTGATAAATGATTTTAATTCTTTGAATTTTATATGGAAATTGCTAGTGAAACCGGCTGTTATCAATTTTCTGACTTCGAAGTTATATACGTTTTTCTGATTGCTTTGTTTATTTGTGGGGTTTTCATGCAAATTGCTAGAAATACTAAAATATACATGTCACAATAAAAAAAATCTCGACATGTTAGAAAAAGCCAGAGTTGTATTTTAATTTCGCAGGCCCCTGTTATCTTTGCAGCGTCATCCAATGTGGGTTTTAAGTCTAGTGGCGGCATCTTCCTATTCGCCAGGGAATACCGAGGGATCATACAGTGACTTCTCGTGGCGTTTTCTGCCTCTTGCATTGCGAATGGGTACCTCTCTAACACGAGAAGACTGCCTCTAAAATCATGTTGATTCGCTCTTTGACAGTGTGATTGTGAAGTTCCAAAGAATAAGTAATAAATGCACGTGCGCGAAGCTGCTGCACTTGTTACGAAAACAGCCCAGCCAGCAAAAAATCTGAAAATTAATCCGAAAACGGGAAGAAAGGTGGATGAAAAACGGATTAGGTCTACAAAAGTACCGAAAGTGGTTGTGAAAAGGGTACGCTTTCGGCTATTTTTCTGAAAATTTTCTGATTCAATTTTACTTTGACAAAACGTACTGGGGAACTACGCTTAAGAGCGAAATATCCCTTTACTGCAAGCTATTTGTGTTGTGTATGGGGTTTGAGGAGCCACTGAAGGTAATTTTAATAAAAATCTAAATTTTTTGATTTACTGTCCGCCATGTTGAAGTTTCATCAAACTGCTTGCGTTTTGTATGGAAAGTGTAAAGAATTTGTCCGCACCACTAGTATACTCTAGCCACTAGCGGCACCCCAGGCATACGCTCGCGGCACCCACTTTGGGAAGGCCTTATCTACACAGTAAATGTATGAAGATAATCTGGCATTAAAATTATGTCAAATAACCATAGTTTTTAAATAGTCTGCTGTTTTTAGGTGCATTCCATGGAAATATGTTTTTGCGTTTATTCACTATTAATTAATATTTTAAAAATGTTTAAAGTGAAAGCAACTAAGTATATTTACATATATTTCACATAGGTTGGAAGTTTGGCTGCTATCAAAGTACGTTCTCCAGTGATTGCAGGAAATTTCGCAGTTTGGGGAGGAATGTTTAGTACTATAGATTGTACTTTAGTACATTTTCGAAAAAAAGAGGATCCATGGAATTCTATAATAAGTGGATTTGCAACTGGCGGAATTTTAGCAGCAAGAAACGGTAACTATATTTATGAATTTGTTAATAACAAAGGATACAGAAGAAAGATAGGTCCAGTCTCATACTTAGTAGGCATATGGCGAGCAATACGTCGTATGCGCCAAATGCAATACCACGTATAAGGAGGTATAGAAAAACATGCATTTTGGTTAACCTGTCTCAATGCTTCCCTACTTCACAAATTTAATGGTGGATAGTTATAGTAAAAGCTCATATTTAGTAAGTTTAGTTGGGAAACCATTCAAAAGTTTTGAAGAAAATATATTTCTTCTCTCCTTTGTGAAACTTTCGGACTATCTTATACGTGGTATTGCATTTGGTCGATACGAAGTATTGCGCCATAAGCGACCATATTCTGAAACGAAATTTCTAAAACCCTGAAAGTTTAATATAATATATAATAATCCCAACGGTTTTTACCCTCCATTCCCTCCCATCCGCACGAGGGGCGCAGTCCGCATGACGTACGGAACCAGTATTTATTTTCAATTTTTGCACCGAGTCACGATAGGCAGGAGTCTGTTAAGTGTCGAGATACAAAACTGTTCAGCTACAGAACTAAATTCATCAGCCGATTTTATGTCTTTATTTTAATGATTCATTTATTGAGAGAGGACAGTATCGATTTCTTAATGCTGAAAAGCGGATCTGATATATCAAACGTGCTGGAATGAGAGTTAAAATCCTGGCATAAGCAACGGAGTGGGTCGTGCAATTCAAAATTAGTTTTACAAGCTTTCAGAAATAGGGGGCAAAAGTGTCTTGATACCCGGGAGGGAACATTAAGGCTAACTGCGCCAAGAAGATGCGGACTTGAAATTGAGCCTGTTAGTAATTTAACTATAAAAATTGTACCAAGCATTTGCCTGCGGCTGGAAAGTGTAGGAAGATTAATAAGTTTTAATCGGCTCGTATAAGGTGGAAGGTTATATTGAGAATCCCAACGGAAATTTCTTAAAGCAAAAAGTAGGAATTGTTTTTGAATTGATTCTATCTTGTCTGAGTAAATTTGATACCTTGGATTCCAAACCACCGAACCGTATTCCAGAATTGGCCTAACTAATGTTGTAAACAGGGTTTTAGTGATATAAGGGTCACAAAATTCTTTTGACCATCGTTTCACAAATGCAAGTACACCTTTAGCCCTGTTGACTGTCACATTAATATGAAGATTAAAATTAAGCTTAGGATCCATTGTGATACCAAGGTCCACAAAATTGTATACCTTTTCCAGGTAATGGTTGCCTACTGTATATGAAGCGGGATGAACAGCTCCTCGCGAGAAGCACATTAATTTACATTTCTTAAGATTTATAGGCATAAGATTTACTTGACACCAGTAAGCCATGCTGTTTAAGTCTGATTGTAGCAAAGACCATTCTTTAATTGAAACGTACGATTTATAAAGCTTTACATCATCTGCATACATT
>NW_016158243.1:16235-20271 GCF_001687245.7 Rhagoletis zephyria | reverse complement strand
CTAGGTGGCTACCCTTGAGGAACTCCTAAAGTAACCTCAATGACGTCAGAGATAGTTTTTTAAACATTACCCTTTGTGATCTATCATAGAGGTATGAAGAGATCCAACGTAGAAAATTAGGGTGAAGACCAAGAAGATCAAGTTTATAGATGAGCAACGAGTGGCACACTTTGTCAAATGCTTTACTGAAGTCAGTATATGTATATAACATCAACAGTTTTGCTTTCACTAAATGCTTTTGAGATATAGGATGTTAATTCAAGTAAATTTGTAGAAGTTGATTTGCCCTTGCAAAATCCATGTTGACTATATGAAATGCTAGAAGAGATAGAATGCGTCAACTGATTTGTTATAATTGCTTCAAATAATTTAGGAATTGCAGAAAGCTTAGCTATTCCCCGGTAGTTCTCCACTGAAGATCTGCTACCGCTTTTATGTAACGGGGTTATCAACGATTCCTTCCATATAGTTGGAAAAACGCCCTCTTTAAGAGAAATTAAATAACGCTGTTAACGGCTCATAGAGATAATCAGCACAATTTATAAGAATACAAGTAGGGATCTGGTCAGGACCATAACTGAAGGACTGCTTTAAGGAGGATTTCAGATAAACTACTACATCATCGGGAGATATTACTGGGATATTTATTGAGTTCATTGGACATAGTTTAAAAGGATAGTCAATGTTAACATGTGAGTTAATGGAATAATTGGATTTAAAAAACTGAGCGAACATGTTAGAAATTGTTTGATTATCACTAGAGACGGTATTTTGATACTTCATAGCGGAAGGAAACCCACGTACATTTCGCTTGGAGTTTACGAAGTCATAAAATGATTTGGGATTATATATTATACGCCGTTTGATTTTACACAAGTAAGATTTATAACACTTTTTGTTTAATTCAAAAAACTTATGACGCAAAAGTTAGTATTTTACATAGTATGAGTGTAAACCGGGTTTTTTGTGTAATCTAAAATAACGCGACTTTCTGTTTTTCAAATTTCTCAGTTCTTTAGTGAACCATAACTGTATTTCTTCTTCAGGAACATACATGCGTTTAGGCACATGCTTTTCAAATAATTTATGTAAAGTAAAGTTAAAAAATGCAACGCTTTGTTCAATATTTTCTTTATATGCAGGCCACGATAATTTAGACAGTTCTTTGTTAAACTTTTTAAAGTTGGCTTTCGAAAAATCAAAGCGAATATTTGGTTCGTATGCTTGGGTACTGCAATTTTGACCATCACTTATAACTTCGTAAGATACCTCCATAGCGGGGTGGTAGACATCTTCGGGCCAAACTAGTGGATCACGCTTATTTACAACGGATTTAGATGCATCATCAACATAAACAAGATCTAATACTTTACCAGACTTATTGTGAAGTACATTAACCTGAGTTAGGCAGAGTTCAGCCATCTCCTCTAAAAATACGTTGTTGCACGCACTAGACGTGAAAGGTACGATATCATTGTCAATGATGTTCCATGATATGCTTGGTAAATTAAAATCACCCAACACAATCATTGAATCAGAGGGTTTAGTCAGGAAATTAACTGATTTCAGTAAAAAGATGAGTCGTGAATACACCAATGTGTCAGATCGGGGAGGAATATAGCATAGAGCTAAGTAAATATACCCTTTTCGAGCCTGTACACGAATGCATTTGAATTCTACTGAATCAATGTGTGGAAGACTAACTTCTTCAGATGGTATTGAAGAGACTACAGCGAAGAGTACGCCACCGCCGATTCTGTCCACCCTATCTTGTCTATAGATATGATAATTATTTGGAAGAATCTCTGAATTGAAAATGTGAGGTTTGAGCCAAGTTTCAGTGAAAGAAAGAATATTATAATTACATTCAAGCCTTTAAGGTATAAGTTCGTTAATTTAGTATTTAAGCCTCTTACGTTTTGGTAATAAATACTTAAAGCAGATTTAATAACTAGTTTTTTGACGGGGAATATTAGCTAAGTTATTTCCTTTTTTGGGCCTATATTCGAATTCACGAACGAAAGCTCCGGGGGGCCAAAAAGAGCTACTAAGCAGCGCACTAAAATTATCTAAATTTTCGTCAATTTAAATGAGGCAATATTTCTTTCGTATTTAAAATTAAATTTTCTGATGCTTAAGTCGACAGTTGTAATTTTTGATGAGATATAAAGCTTTATATCGTCTTCGGTAGTGTCTCTCGAAAATCTAGAGACAAAGATTGACTTCTTTGGCGGAACCACAACTAGTTTCCTTGTATCAGACTGGAGTACTGGCGGAAGGGGTTGAGTTACTGCGTTAGTAGTTGAGGATAGGGAAGGCGGTGGAGGCTTTGAAGATGATGCCACCACTTCAATGGGGGAAGGGGAAGATACTTCAGGCTCGTTATTATCCGAAGCAGATTTCGTTACACGCTCTTTTGAGGCTGAGGATTCTGATGCTGGAGGACATGGAGAAGTTAGATTAATTAGTTCAGTCGGAAGATTATTCTGACGTGCAACGGCAATAATTTCCTTATATGGACTAAGACGCTTACGTTAAGACACACGGATATCCTTAACAGATTGCAAGGTATCTAAGCATTTGAATGATTTAAACACATTTTCATAATGCTTACATTTTTCTGTCAGTACCGACAATTCCTTTCCTATTTCTGTAAAACCATTTCTGGTTTGCCTAAATAGCTTGAAAAGATCAACTTCGGTTGACCTACACTTTACGCAAGACCAGCGAAGGCCCTTGCCATCATTAATAGCGTCCAAAATTCTTCCCGTCAAACCAGCACATTTTAGATGGTAAATACCATCACACAGCCAGCACGATAAGTAGCGTTCAGAATCGCTTTTAATTTGGCAAGTATCAAAATCGCACTTCATATTGAGAGATTTATGTAATAATAGACAAACAAAAAAAATAATAATAAAAAGACAAACAAAATAAATTATAAAAATTAAGGAGCTGATGTAAATAGCTTTAAATAAATGTAGCGCACAGTTTGAGTATCACTGTAATTATGACACTTAATAAACACAACGCAAACAGCTGTGACAAGAATTACTAGAAGGAGTAAACAAAAAGAGTAGAACAAATCTGCAAAAACAAAATGAATTCAGTAAACTACAAAGGATACAACAACAATGATAGGAACAAATGACTCGGCAATATTAGAATGTATGCTAGTGAAATTTAATTAAATTTAGTTTAATATAAAACACAATAACTTTCACTTAGCTTCAATTGTTTCACACTAAGATGCTCATAAGCACTTTTTATCACTACTTTAACTCAGAATTAGCACAATAAACTAAGCAAATAAGAAGCCAAATTCAGAGCACGATAAAGTATAACCTCACAGCTTGACGTTCACGAGAACATCAGATAACGTGAACAAATCGAAATATGCATCATTTAAATGCAGTTAGATATAATAATATCTCAGAAATTATGTAGAAGCGCAATATATATAATATTGCGTGTAATGTAATTACAGTTAAGTCAGAAATAGATATTATAAAATAAATTTTTGTAAAAACTGCAGATATATGATATTAAATATACTTACATATAAAGTTGCTAAGCCCACTTTATGAAAACTCATATTTTGATATAGGAAGCAGGGATGAAAAAGTAGGTACAATTCTACCTTTTTCCGACGTTTGATGACTTAAAGCTACATTAGGTACAGACACTATATTTTAGGTACAATCATCTTTTGATCAGATGCATTTTTAGTTTTTTTTTTCTTTTTCCTTTACCATGCTAGTTGATATATATGTAAAGTTTATTTCACTCCAAAATATATATTCATATTGTTGTATATGTATGCATACTCTAAATAAGCTCCACTCAAAATATGTTCACATACACATGTAAAACCACATTCATATCATCAAATTAATTCTCATTTTGTATACTTAGTTTTAGTTCTATTCTTTCAATAAAGTCAGTCTCTCATCTACTCTTAACTACAACGCGTGTGCTTTCGAATATAACAAGTGGCGACGAGAAAAAAAAAAAAAAAAAAAAAAAAAAAAAAAAA
>NW_016158243.1:3917-13610 GCF_001687245.7 Rhagoletis zephyria | reverse complement strand
TAAAGGAGAAAAATGGGTCGAAGCCATTATAAATAGAAAAGTTGGAAATATGATGTACATTGTACAAACTTCGCAAGGCTATCTAAAACGCCATGTAAACCAACTTAAGCTGAGGCAAAGTGCAACCAATGAGGTAATGCCTAACAATTTACAGACCTATGACACATACCCAATCGTATCACCATCAAATTCACATCGACGCCGTAGTTCAGAACAACTGACAGAACAACACGCTACACCTGCAGTGGAAATTGTACCACAAAACGCTGAGCTACCTTCGAGCAATAACAACAACGCAACGGTGAACCAAGATCAAACGCCTAGGTCAAGCAATCAACCTGAATCTGGTACACCATTACGCAGAAGTAATCGAATACGTCGAGGGGTTAACCGGTACTCACCGCCATACATCAGAAAATGAATTTATTTAACATAGTATCAAATTAAAGGGTGGAGATGTGATATATATGTAAAGTTTATTTCACTCCAAAATATATATTCATATTGTTGTATATGTATGCATACTCTAAATAAGCTCCACTCAAAATATGTTCACATACACATGTAAAACCACATTCATATCATCAAATTAATTCTCATTTTGTATACTTAGTTTTAGTTCTATTCTTTCAATAAAGTCAGTCTCTCATCTACTCTTAACTACAACGCGTGTGCTTTCGAATATAACACTAGTATATTTACTTTGCTTTCATTTTGAAAAATAAACAATTCTAAAGAAAAGTGGTCAAAGGAGAAATTAAAAAAGTCATATTATGTATTATCTTAAACATTTTACATTGCATTTAGAGCAGCCACTACGAAAAATTAACACTTTGCTTAGCTATCCTCAAATTCGTATTTCTTTTTTTATTAATTTTAACGGTTATTTTCACTAAGTCAAATTCAATGGCATTTGCGGTCAAATGAGTGAAAACAAATTGTCAAATGGGACTAAAAGATGGTATTTTGATTGATTTAGATCAGAATAGGCCTTCAGGCGTATACATCCGCTGCTAAAGCGGCTATTTGTAAGTTTTTGGCCCATAATATCATCGATAAAGGTAGGGATAAAGGAAAGAAAGTTGTGTCAAAATATGGCGACAAATTTTGTTGTCAAAATATGACATAATGAAAACCAGCCTTTATTCACACATACAGTTCAGTGTCTAGGATGTCTTAAAATTTCATATTTTTTTTAGATGAGAACTATAGCTATTTGACCCATATTCGCTTTTTAATTTCTGGAAATATATTTAAAATGCTTTCGAAGTTACTTCCTGCAATTTGATTATTTTTTCTAGACTTGCTGCACCTATCAAAAGGAATCGGATAAATAAGCAGACTTTTCCTATTGTTTTATAAAAAGCTGGATAAAGAAGTATACTTCGCAAAGTGTTTTTTTTTGTCTTTTTCGCCAACGTTTTTCAGTAGCCAAAATTAGACAAAAACAACGCTCCTCCGATTCCCATTAGATTATATGTAGTCTATAGATATAGGCTCAGTTAAAAAAAAAACATCCATCTTTTGTATACAAGTTTTAAACGACATTTATAAAAAAAAAACTACAAATGAATGATGTAACTTTTTTAGGTACAATCTGTCTCATTTAGGTACATTTATTTTATGATATTAGGTACAATTTCAAATATCCATTTTTCAACCCTGATAGGAAGCAAGAGAAATTAAAAATCCATTTGTTTTAGTTTTTTTCGTTTGTAAACAATGAAAGCAAATTTGCTAAAACCAAAAGAGGTACTGAAAATTCGATAAGACCAAAATAGTACGAAATCTTTTAATCCTGATACGTATAGAGTTTTGCTTCGATTTACACACGCAATACATTGTAGGTATTCAAACTTTTGCGAAATACTGAACAAAATGGCTATAAGTTTTTTCCTGCACAATTTATAAAAGTGAACTTAGAACTTTTCACTATAAGCTATCGATATGAATTTAAAGCAAGTTGAGTTTTCATACATTCTTCCATAAGAACTTTTACTGATACCGGGATACCAAATGAGCGTTTTCCCGTTTTGACGCTTTTTTATTATAAAAACCTACCGAAAAGTGGAAAGTGGCAACTCTTTCCCTTACACTTTCACATTTATGTCAACATATATGAATTTTAAAATTTAAAAAACTAAACCAGGGTTGTCACTTCAGAAACCAAATTAGTGGTAGTTTATTAATAAAAGCTGATTGGTAGAATATTTGTAAAGATTAATCACAAAAAAAGAACAGACCATGAAGTGTTAAATATTCAAATATAGATAACTGCATTTTTATTTTTATAGATTAATTTTTCTGTTTCGCAGTTTTTCACTGCGTTTGTCGTTTGAACTAAGTTTAAACTCGGTGTGCAGTTTTTCAGTCAAATTTTAACCTAGTCTAAACTAAGTTTAAACACCCAATCTGGCTGGGTTAAACCGACTTTAAACTATCAGCTGTTAAGTTAGATCCCCTCCCCCCTTCGTCAATAAACCACAACTTTTTTACTTTTGATTTAATAACACAATATCATTTTATCCTTCTGATTTGTAATTTTTTTATTTCAGACTTATGACAAAATACATTTTTATAAATATTTTAAATTATCCGTTATTGGATTAAGCATGTGAATATTTAGCCTGTACACACTAGCCTTTTCGAGACCGTCTGAAAAGCCCAACGTGCAAAAATACACCAGGCTTTTCAGACGAAGAAAGCAGCTTCAAGTTATATACATATGTAATATCGCAATTTTCTCGGTCTGAAATTGCGGAGGTGAAATTCTACTCTCTTGTTGTTGTTGTAGCGGCTACAACAACTCCGCCCAGATCGGTTAATATCTCAGTCGTTGTCGTCAAGCTCCATGAAGGTTGTTTAATGAACCTGTGGACTTCTTCCGTCAGTTCGTAGAGATGCCCCCTGACGTGCCTGGGCGAAGTTACTCCCTTCTCTCTCTCGTCCATAAAAAGCCGACTTCAGACCTTCAGAAAATACTTGTGTGTGCAGCCGAATAACACCAAAAGTTTTATAGCTGCTCACTTGCACTTGCTGTATTGCTGATGTGGCGCAGAAAAATTATTTGTTTGTGGATGAGTTCGTTGCTGGTATGAATTCGAGTGATTACTTCGCTGACGGATTACCTGTTGAGAGTTACCCCGACCTGATGAACTCATTGGATTATTTTTTAAGTCACTGTTTTTTCTAAAGCAAGAACTTCCAGGATCAACATCCATTGGAACAGTATTTTGGGTAGTATAATTTTGGGATGTTCGGCCAGTGTGGGGAGTAATGTTATTTAAACGTGGTAAAAGAGATGTTGATCGGTTAATTTGTGGCATACTAGGTGCAGCATATGTTTCAGCGAACTCGTATCTTTGTTGGTTGCTGCAATTCTTCTGCTATGGCAAGTGCAGTAGGTAGATCTGGGGGATTGGCTGAGAAAAGCGTATCGCAAAGTGGGCGTCTCAGACCAGAAATAAATACTCTAAGAGCGTTTTCTCTAGTTTTGTTATTAAATTCATTGGTCAGTTGCTCATTATTACTGTATGTCATAATGTTGTTGTTAATTATTAATGTAAGTTGTTTGTCCGCGGTCTCGTAATACTCATTAATGGACATTCGTCCCTGTCTCGAAGTGTTGAGTTGATTTTCTAAAATACGTAGTGGGCGCTTATATGCATACAATTGGTCTAATCTCAAAATTATGACTTTAAAGTTAAGCGGTGTATTGAAAGCGCTAAGATTTTCATTAGCTACTGACGTTATTTTATTACGTAAAATCCCCATCGCAATATAGTACTCTTCTGAGCCTTCGTTGCAGTAGCTAAGTGCAAATCTGGCGTGGCTACCCAAACCCCCCCTAAACGAAGGAGGATGAACGCCGCTTTATGAAAGTCACCCCTTGAACACCTTTGCAGAGAACACCTTTCTGCGTAGGCGGCCTTCGGCTTAGGCGTAGGGATTATAACCCTTACTACGTAGAATTCTCCCTTCTATGTGACATAACCTTGGGAAAGGATGAGGTAACTAGAATTCCCTTTCTGTGTGGTAAACCTGGGGCTGCCGCCCCAGTGATGTCTATTTTGGTTACTGGGTGTTTTATAAAAATATCTTGTATATAAAAATGTATATACAAATTTATAACAAAAATTTGCAACAAATACCATATTTCCAACCGACCTTATTGTTAAATTAGTGCACAGATTTAGTAAATTAAATTTTTGTAATAAAGCGTGAACTGTTGTCTACAAGTGTGTGTAAAAGTTTTTTGATTCGATTCACACGTTTGGGCACAGCAACCCAAAATCGTTGTACAAATTCATAAAGAGTACCCTATGGTATTAATAACAAGAAATTTAAAGCAATTTTATACTTAAATTGTGTGGATCCGTTCTTGATGGCAATGAAGTTTTTGTCTTGCAAGGTTTTAGCTGCTCCTCTAGGTTACTTGTTGTAATATCTGTTGTTTTCTTGAAGCTGATATAAAGTAGCCTTTTGCGTTGGACTCTGGTTGGTAGACTAACTAATTGGTAGTATATTGTTTCAATAGACGTTGCTTTCGTTTTTGTTTGTAACTGTTTCAGGTTTTGTATGCGTGTTTGTAATTTAGATTACCAAGGTTTGGTTTTTTCGGTTTAGTTTATTGTTCAAAATAATTCTTGGAACTCGATTTCTCATCTTCTTATTTCGTTACGTTTTGAGAGGGTATAATGTTCACACTTTTTTTGTTGTAGTTGGTCACTAGCTTCTTCAATGTTCAAATTACATTCGATGTTTTAAGGCATAAAATATTCCTTTCACCTATTTTTGTCGAGTTACTTCATTCACAATCTAGCATATCTGTTTTAAACTTTTGTGTCAGAAATATTTCTTGTTCAATTTGTTTATTATTTACGGGATTCGATATTTATTCAATGTTTCGAAGCATTTTTAATCTTCACATTTTTAAAAAATATTTCCTCTCACTTATTTTTGTCTGAATTTTCGTTCAACTAGCACCTAGCTTTATGCTAGAACTATTTCGTGTTCAGTTCTTTTTACTCAAAGCACTGAATCTTTATTTAACCTTCAGATTTGGACAATTATTTCGGCAGAATTCTTTTATTCAACGAATTCAACGTTTTAAAGCATTCACACTTCTACCAAAATTTTACTTTGTATCTCTATTTTTTTAAGTTTTTTTTCACCAATTATTTCACGTTCGGATTATCATTTAAAGTTTGTTCACATACAATGTTTTGAAGCATATTTAATTTCCACACTTGTAAAGTTCTTCATTGAACTTCTTTAGTTTTTGTTTTACTTAGAATTTTCGCTTAATTTTCAATATATCAATTTTTAACTTCATTGCTCCACATTGGGCGCCAGTTATTACCCTGTGGGCACTCCTTAAATAAAACAATCTTGATCTCTTTGGTTTTACTTATTTTTAATCCCTTTGGTTTTATTTATTTTTGATCACTTTAGTTTACACTTCACCCAAACTTAAACTCTATGAAAATGTCACACCTTAAGTACTTTTTTGTTTACCAATTCTTCAGGTCAATCGTGTTCTAGTTAAGCATTGTTGTTGTGCCGATCTGCAATTTTGCTTAAGTACTTTTTTATCGACCAATCTTTCAGGTGCGTTGGTGTCATAGTTGTTGGTGCTTTTGCTTGCTCTGAAGAATTCGTATGCAAAGTTTGCACGTACATATGTGTGTGTGTTATATGTAAGTATAGGAATTAATTGGTATATTACGCTAACNCGTGTCATAGTTGTTGGTGCTTTTGCTTGCTCTGAAGAATTCGTATGCAAAGTTTGCACGTACATAGGTGTGTGTGTTATATGTAAGTATAGGAATTAATTGGTATATTACGCTAACGTGTGTATGTGTAATATATGTAAGTAAAGAAATTGTATGACTTATTACAGTGACATAACTTGTACGTACCAAGTAGATTAAACTGGTCAAAACAGCACGCATCTGTTCTTCTGTGCATGAGAATATATACATAAATAAATACAAACATACATATGTGTGTATATGTATGTATATACATATCTGCATGTGTACATACAATCCTTTACTCGAAATTCTAAGTTGATGCAATTTTTATCCCATACATTTTTTCTGACCAAACCATCCGTTTGCATGTCTAACCTGCTTGCCTCATTTGCCTCGCTCGTCTGCTGCTGCTCGCAACGACGCCCTCGCGAGGGCAGAGCTAATGGGGTCCTCGCTTGCTTGCCGCTCTACTCTTCCGCTGCCCTCGTTTGCTTACTCGCTCGTTGGCTGCTCAGCGCGTGCAAATTCGAACCCTGAACTCATAGCTCAAAGGACATGGAGTTCAAAATCAAAACAAATGAAAGAAAATAATACTCCTCACCCCCAGAGGACTTGGTGATACAAATGAAAAAAAAGGAACAGTGATCGACTAAAATAATTGAGCAATTAAATATATTCATGGTAAAGAGGGTAAATTTTACAACTCAAAAAAAAAAAAAAANGACATGGAGTTCAAAATCAAAACAAATGAAAGAAAATAATACTCCTCACCCCCAGAGGACTTGGTGATACAAATGAAAAAAAAGGAACAGTGATCGACNTACATGGAGTTCAAAATCAAAACAAATGAAAGAAAATAATACTACTCGCCCCCAGAGGACTTGGTGATACAAATGAAAAAAAAGGAACAGTGATCGACTAAAATAATTGAGCAATTAAATATATTCATGGTAAAGAGGGTAAATTTTACAACTCAAAAAAAAAAAAAAAATTGTTGCGAATATGCTAAATACTGAAAATCTTATAAACTATACGAAACTTAAAAAAACAGTTGAAAGAGGGTTTTTGTGTTGTCATTGGAATTTCCTATTCGGCTATTTTGGGGGGTGTTCCCGAGTTCGAATACGTAGAGTTCAAAATAGTGGCAAGTGCCGTTCTCAAAAATGGCAACTTTTTCGATTTTCAGGTAGGTTTTTGATAAGGTTATAGATGAATGATTATATTTATTTACATATATACAAGTCGATTGTATACATATTTATACATATATGTATGTGCAGACCCGACTATAGGGTGGGGGTGTTTCCCCCCCAAGGCCGGATTTTTTTGCATCGGACTATAGGTATTAGTTGTCTATGGACTGCCCGCGTTGGTCCCTTTTAGTCATAAGCGTTTATAATTGCAAATGACCTACTCATGGCTCAGCCGGCTTCACGCAAATAAGTAGTAGATTACCGTGGGGGAGTTGAACCACCTCGAATCCGCCATCTCACACCACTGAGAGAGGTGAATTGAACCACTATGACTTCATCGACTACAAACGCATAAACGCTTGCATTCCGAACCGCCGGATTCTAGTAATCTTAAGCTTCTTATTAACCTTTTGTCTAATGTTATCTTACACATTTTTTATAACTATCTGCTTTGTGGAATTTTTTCCCACTTTCAGTTACTACTTTCAGTCTACTGTAAAACTTCTCTTAGCATCAAACTTCTTGCTAAGTCAGTTGACTCTGACATAGAATACATAATTACAGAGGTTACTGATGGTATATCCAAAGTTTTGATTTCCTGTGTGTACAATCCACATAAATGTTACCCGCTAGACTGTTTCTTTTCTGAGTTGTCCTTGTTTCTTATTGATTTGAGTGTTATGGGATTTGTGGTGATTTACATGTTAATTTGCTCGTCAATGATTCTGGTAGCATTAAACTACGTGATCATATAATAGCAGCTGGACTGGCTATTGTCAATGACGCAATGCCTACTAGATATGCCAGTAACTCTAATCCCAGTCTTTTAGATTATTTTATTACGTCCAACTTGTCTTATGTACTAAAATTTGACCAACTGTGTTTTATATCGGACCATGATTTAATTTTTTGTATTGTTGATGTTGCATTTAATTGTCCAGAAGCTAGTACTGCTTTCTTGTACCGTGATTTTAGTTCCTTAGACACTAATGCGTTGTTTTCTTAATGTAAACATATATGTTTGAATGATTGCTGGTATTACGAGACGGTTGACAAGAAACTAGAATATCTCAACAATAATTTATCTGCTCTATTTGATCGATATGTCCCTATACGCACTGTTAATACTACTAATAAATCTTGCCCTTGGTACAGCGGAAAAGTAAGTTTCGCTATAAAGAAACGCAATAAAATGCATGCCAAATGGAGAAGGTCGAATACTGAAGCTTTGTGGAACTCGTACAAATCTGCTCGTAATGTAGCAACAAATATTATTAGGCAGGCAAAAAGGCGTTACTACAATCGTAAACTAAATCCTTCTCTTCCACCCAGTGAGCTATGGCGAAATTTGAAAAGTCTACGAATCCATGGAAAAACGAATGAAAAATGTCAAGTAGACCCCGATACTTTAAATGACTATTTTATTAGTTCAAGCAATCTCTGCAACTCTTTTAATGTTCAGGGTATTGCTGCCAGTGCTTCTGTCATTAAGGACGCTTTTGAGTTCCGAGGAGTTAATGAGGATGAGGTTATAAAGTCTCTAATGGCTATCAAGTCGAATGCAGTGGGTAATGATGGAATATCGATGAAGTTTGTCAAAATCGTGCTTCCTTTTATTGCAAATCCTCTTACTCACATAATAAACCATTGTATTACAAGTGGTTGTTTTCCAGCTGCTTGGAAAAAAGCAATTATCTTGCCTGTACCAAAGAAAGCCCTTGCTTCTGATCCCTCGGACTATAGGCCAATTAGTATTGTACCAGTATTCTCGAAAATATGTGAGTCCTTAATGGCCGAGCAGATCTCAAATCATATTAAAGAAAATAACTTGCTATCGCCATTGCAGTCTGGTTTTAGGCCTAAACATAGCTGCGCCACAGCTATGACCAAAATTTTAGATGATATTAGGATACCNCTCGAAAATATGTGAGTCCTTAATGGCCGAGCAGATCTCAAATCATATTAAAGAAAATAACTTGCTATCGCCATTGCAGTCTGGTTTTAGGCCTAAACATAGCTGCGCCACAGCTATGACCAAAATTTTAGATGATATTAGGATACCATTTGATAATGGAGAACTTACCCTTCTCTGCCTCTTAGACTTTTCTAAGGCATTTGACTCGGTCAACCACACTTTGCTGCTTTGGAAACTCAGGAATTACTTTGCCTTTTCCGACAACTCTATAAATTTTTTAGCTAGCTACCTTGAGGGAAGAGTTCAACAAGTTAAAGCAGATAGTGTTACATCCCGGGTCAAAGCTTCAACAGCGGGTGTTCCTCAGGGTTCGGTTCTAGGTCCTCTCTTATTTAGTATGTTTGTCAATGACGTGTTTTTAGTGCTCAAATATGTCAACGTCCATGCGTATGCTGATGATTCAGTTATATGTGTCTAATCGCATTGGCCTTGTCGAAGATTTATGTTATAAAGTTAATAGTGATCTGTCTGAAATTCTGTGTTGGGCAAATAAAAATGCGCTATGCTTAAATGCTGCAAAATCTTACGTTATGCCGATATGTAAAATTGAAGCTGGTAGTAAAAGCATCACATCGTTATGGATCGGTCCAACTGCCCTCAAAACTTCTGAAAAGACCAGAAACTTAGGTTTTATTATAAATAATAAGCTAACCTGCTCTGACCATGTAAACAAGGTTGTTAGCAATGTATTTGTTATATTACGAAGATTGAGAATCTCTGCGTCGTATACACCGCAGGAAACGCGGCGGAAACTTGCCCTGCAGTTAAT
>NW_016158243.1:0-651 GCF_001687245.7 Rhagoletis zephyria | reverse complement strand
AAAAAAAACCGTTGAAAGAGTCCTTCAACCAGACTTAACTGAAGCGGTCTGGAACGATGGAATTTCCTATTAGACTATTTTGGGGGGTGTTCCCGAGTTCGAATACGTAGAGTTCAAAATCGTGGCTAGTGCCGTTCTCAAAAATGGCAACTTTTTCGATTTTCAGGTAGGTTTTTGATAAGGTTATAGATGAATGATTATATTTATTTACATATATACAAGTCGATTTTATACATATTTATATATATAAACGTATGTGCAGGCCCGACTATAGGGTGGGGGTGTTTCCCCCCCAAGGACGGATTTTTCCTTAAATTTAGTTGAAAGATAAAATTATAAAATTTTGTTAGATAAATTTGGTTATTTAATATTCACATAGCTTTTATAATATCCAATAAATGCGAAATCGCATGTCTAGATACACATGCAAGTGTGGTAAGGTTATTTCCGTGCTACTCAATACAACTACCAATCTGGCCTAATGTGAAACATAGAGAAGTTCCGAAGTCAACACGAGTTGGTGTTGGNCTCAATACAACTACCAATCTGGCCTAATGTGAAACATAGAGAAGTTCCGAAGTCAACACGAGTTGGTGTTGGTTGATTTTTCCAACAGGATGGTAAGATGATTTATTTTGGAACGAATTTCCG
>NW_016158242.1:130346-150861 GCF_001687245.7 Rhagoletis zephyria | reverse complement strand
TGTATAATTTTTTAATTTCAGAAAACAGAAAATTCGCGAGGTACTATTTCTTTTACCTCTTACATAACCAAAGGTTTTATAACTCCAAGTATTTTTCTGTTTTAACACACAATCCCTCCCCCCCCTCTCCCCCGTGGATCCGCCACTGATCTTATATTTATATTCAGATACATTCCTGTTAATAATTACTTTTGAATTTTGAGATTTCACATACNAGAAAACAGAAAATTCGCGAGGTACTATTTCTTTTACCTCTTACATAACCAAAGGTTTTATAACTCCAAGTATTTTTCTGTTTTAACACACAATCCCTCCCCCCCCTCTCCCCCGTGGATCCGCCACTGATCTTATATTTATATTCAGATACATTCCTGTTAATAATTACTTTTGAATTTTGAGATTTCACATACCGTCACCAGTGTTTGCACTGTTGGTCTTTTCCGACCAAATTTGGTCGCTTCTTTTTCATTTGGTAGGTTGGTCGGCAAAGTAAGATTTTGGTCGGATGGTTGAACTTAGTTTTTAAATTCTTATTTATAAAAATATACTTTTCAAACAAATTTTGCTTATAAATATTTGCCAATTGTACCTTTTAAGTATTTGCCAATCCTGCCTTTAGAAATAATAAACCTAATTGGTTTGGTCAATGATGGAGCCAATGTTATGGCTGGATACTTGGGCGGGCTGAAAACATTATTGAGTGCAGAAACCGATTTATTTTATATAAAGTGCACATGCCACTCACTTCACCTTTGTAAAAAATTGCCGAAAAGCATTGAGACACTGTGCCGCAACATATTTAGTTTCTTTTCCCACAGTCCAAAGAGGATAAATGAACTGAAGGAATTTCAGGACTAATGTTCGGTAAAACCCCACAAAATCTTGGGTATATCTCAAACACGATGGCTTTCACTAGGAAGCGTTGTGTTTTTTATGGTTAAATTACTGACAGGCTTAATTTCAAGTCCGCTTCTTCTGGGTGAAGTTAGCCTTAATGTTCCATCCCGGGTATCAAGACACTTTTGCCCCNTTAATTTCAAGTCCGCTTCTTCTGGGTGAAGTAAGCCTTAATGTTTCATCCCGGGTATCAAGACACTTTACTTATGCCGTTACTTATGCCAGGATTTTAACTCTCATTCCACCACATTTGATATATCTGATACGCTTTGCAGCCTTAAGAAAGCGATACTATCCTCTCTAAATAAATGATTGACTAACATAAATACATAATAATAAGCTGATGAATTTGGTTCTGTAGCTGAATAGCTTTAGATAAGGCGAATTTATACAAGGTGGTGTTACTGGCGAATTTAGGTTTTCACCGCGGTCCTTCTGAATGTCGAAATGTTGTAAACAAGGCGTATTCATATTACAACAAACACATCATTTTAACATTCAGAAGAACCGCGGCGAAAATCTAAATTCGGCAGTAACACCACCTTGTATAAATTCGCCTTGGTTTTAGATCTCGACATTTAATAAACTCCTGCATTTCGTGACTCGGCGCAAAAATTTAGCCGGATGGGCGGGAATGGAGCAATGGGATAGTTTGAAACTTTATTTTATTTCCCGCTTTTACGAAGTAAACTGTATGCGATCTGCAGACCTGGCAGAAGGAATGTGTTGCAAAACCAAATGCTATTTTTTATTTCTATCTTAAATTTTCGCCATAATTAACAATCTTAACAAAGAGTTCCAAGCTGTTGAAATATCTGAAATTTTTGTTAGAAAAATGCTGAGATGTTTATGAAAAGTGATGTCAATTGATCTGGAATCCTTGAAGTTAAAACCAATATATTAAAGTTTTACATAGAGTTTTTAGACCAAATAAATTTAAGTATAGATTTCCAGCGTGAAGATATAAAACTTTTACAAATAATAACACCAGCTAGTTTCCAACGAAGATTTACCAATTTTACCTCTTTTGTTAAAGTTTCCCCATCTCATAGATTGCGATCCTGATATAATAACCACGCAACGGAACTTACTGAGGCTAAGTGAGCTTGATGTGTAGTCAGCTGCTAAAGATTTGCATGTGCAATTAATTGATTTAAATTTACCTTAAAAAACAATTAACTTATTGGTACATAACATGTACATATGTATATAATTCATAGAAACAAAAAATTTTCAATGATCTCATCTCTGTACCTAAGACTGTGTCTGCATTTATTTATTTCTTGTTTGTTTTAAAATGTACAAAGTACATATATGTGTGTATGTAAATGTTTTGTATTCGGAAATTTTAATGTTAAATCGATGAATTGTATGCTTTCAGAATGCTTTTTTGTAATTGAAATTTATTTGGTAGGTTGTAAACGACTTTGGTCGGATTTGGGAAGAAAATTGGTAGGGGGAAAAAATTGTTAGTGGCAACGCTGACCGTCACTAAAATGTAAATATCTAAGCCAATTGATCAGACTTGGTTATCGAACTCACCCTCTGCATTTGCGAAGGTGTAAAGAATAATATGCAAGTGGTTTTATAAAGGCCTTTACCTTTCCTACTCTTTAATTTATTTTTTTAATTAATCAAAGCGACGATTTTTCAGAATAAATTTGCTTATACCAATGTGGACATAAATTGCGTTATGACCTCTGAATCTATAGCGGAATAAGTATAATTTTTTGTTTATAAAGTCAATTTGCAATTATGCAAATATTTGTGAGTGCAATTTGCAATCTTTTAAGTTAAATTTCAGCTTTTAAAATAGAGTTCTGAAATAGGCGGCGTTGACGTACCTTTTTTTGTTTGTTTTCATATGTTAATGCTTTACTAAATGCAATTTCTATTTGAATGTATTGTCAGGAATGTATTCCAAGTACCATTAAGTATTTTAAAAACAAAAAAATGTTGACTTTCGTCCAGCTAGATCTGCTATCCGAACCACTGTGCCCCGCTCCCCTGCAGGTTGCCAGAGGTCCCGGATTCTCCAAAATTATGGTGCCAGCAATGTCGGCCATCGCGGCCTTGACCTACTTCCATTGCTGCCTCAGGGCGGCGCTGTCTTCGTCGCTTTCGTCAATGACGCCGAGCAGGATCTGCTGCTTGGCTACTTCAGCAAAAGAAGGCCCATGCGTTGTGACCCTCTTTGCATTGTTGGGCGTATTTTGTGACACACAATGGCTAGAGGCGTCGCCTGAGTGCATTCTTTCATATATTTATGTATGTGCCAGTTTTACCGTTATATATTTTTTATATACTCGTTTATTCCATGGGGTATTCATGCTTTATTTAAATTTAAAAAAATTTAATTACTATACCCTTTATAAAATCTGAAAATTCACTGCGGGAAATTTCTGTATTCTCTTTTTGTCTTCGCCTTCTCGTTTTTGCCTTTATAAGTTTTGAAAAAAGGTTTTGAACGAACCATTATATCACATTCCCAGGCAAGTTTTAAAAGAATATTTTCGATACTAAATTTTATTAAAACAAAATGTTGAAATCAGCTTCATATAGAAACAGTGTCATCGTTAATTAAGAAAGAGATGTTCTTAAATATCATAACTTTACGACACTCACATATTGACTAGATTTGACTATTTATTTTATTATATTTTAATTTGAATTATTTGTTTATAAAAATATAGTTTATTCCTTAACAAACACTAAATGAAAATAAGTTTAATATTTGAACAACATAAACAAAAGTCGACAAACTTTCGTAAAAATTTCGAACTTTCTATTTCAATTGTATCTCTTAATATTTTGCAGTTTTTTAGCTCATTCAATTTTAGTCTAATAAAGTGCAAATTTAAAGTAACTGTGGTTTACAGTTGATGTATGGCATATTTCTGACAATGTCGGTAATTTTCTTCCATATTATCTAAGTATGTTCGGCGATTTTTTTAATGAAGGAAATGAGCAACGCCTTCGTAAAAAAAAAATATATTAAAAATCAACGATAAGTCGCAGCTATGTATTTTAAACTTGCGCTTTATTTGAATTGATCGGGCTACAAAACTGCATACTCAAAATATGTATTTATGTTGATTTTGTTAATGTTGCGCAAAGATTAAAACTTGGACACTGGCACATCCCATAGGCATGGAATATTTTATCAGCTATAACTTCGGAACCGTAAGTCCCACGAACTTGTAATTAGGTATGCAGACATATCAATGGTAGGTGCTTATAGTAAGGTGTTTATGAATGAGTTTTATAAAAGGGGACGTGGCTCATCCCGTAGGCGTGGAATTTTTAATCAGCCATAAATTGGGAACCATATTCGTATTAATCTATTCGCTTATTTTTGAAGCCCTACCGTCTTTAGATTATTTTGAAATGGAAAGATTAAATTGTTTTTTAATCCCGCTATGCTGTTAAACGAAAAAGTTTCATTCTTAATGAATAAAACTCCTTCAGAATTAAGCATTCTACCAGAAAAGTGCAGCTATACTAAAACAGCTAATCGAATAGGCAGCTAAACGGAATGTACCGTAGTAGACTAATTTTAATTTAGAAATTTGATCGTTACCTTAATCCACCTAATATTAATAATGGAACAAGATTTGTAGCACAAGTGATGATCAACATATATTAGTTAAAGCACGATAAAGCTAAAAGTATGGCTCATAAGGATGCCTTAATGTAAACAAAGAAAATAGTTTGTCTCCTTTAAACTATGCTGAACTGAATATTTGTATTATGCAGCGTTTTTGCTGCATTTAAAATGCAACATTTAGCACTTTTGAACATATGTTTTCGAAGAGCGTTCATGCTATCGCATTTAGCAAATGTACATTTATGCGAGTTCGAAATCGTATGCTTTTGACAAACAGCCGTGTTCCAGTCACTTATTCAGATCCGTATCTGTTACGATCAATTCTCACGGAAAAGATTATGTGCAAAAAACACTACTGAAAAGGAAAAAATAAATTTTAAACCAAAAATTCAATATAAAAACTTGTTTTAACCTTAACCGAAAATTTGGTTGTTGATATATTCATTTGTCGGTGCTGTCAATTAAAATTTCCTCATTTAATTAGGAAACAAAACAATCAGAGTTGATCACAAATTGATCCCGACTTCTATCAGCATCACATCGATGTTGAATTTGCGTAACTTTTGTTTATGCAAATAATATAAAATAATAAATGAAATCTCGATCGGCGATCACTGAAATGCAGCTAGCCACTGTATACGCGAAAAAGCAATGTTGCACTTTTTCTCATTAAACCATGTCCGAATCATGGAAATTTTGGAAGATCACAGGGTTGCTTTTAGCATTTAGATTCTTAATGCAAAAATGGAGATGCATTTAGTTGCATTTAGGTGACGAATTTTGCATGGATAAATGTACATTTAGAGTAGCATTTAGAGCTAAATGCGCTAAATGTGCTTTTACGCGTAAGCAAAAACAGCCCATTACTGTTTTATATTTTTATTTGTTTACCCCGAACGACGTCGGGTGCTCCGCTAGTTTTATATATTCATTAAAAGATAACTTGTCATCAGTCTGAAATAAAAAAATTATAAATCGGAAGGTTAAAATAGTATTGTGTTATTAATTCAAAAATAAAAAGTTTCATTTCACTGACGAAGGGGGGACATCTATCCCCCCAACCCTCCCCCCTGGCTACTCCACTGAGCCGAACCACTTTTTGCCAAGTTTTAACGTATTATTTTCGTTGTTATTTAATTTTGGTTATTTTTGTTTTTATAACAATATAGTTTATTCTTTAACAAAACCCGTGTAAATACAAGTTTCCAAATTTGCGCAACATTAAAATAAAAATCAACAAACTTTCGTTCAAATTTCGAGCTTCTTTAAAAATTCTAAAAAACCAATCGTAGTTTTTAGCCATTTGAAGCTTGTACTTTATTCTATTCACTAGAATTCAATGGGCTACAAAACTGCATACTCAGAATCTAAATAAAAAACTCGAAATTTTTACGAAAATTTGTTGTTTTTTTTTTCAAATTGCATACATTTTTAAGGCAGGGGCACTCGATTGGTACATTTGTACACATTTGTATATTTTTATATTGGGATATTGGTACAAAATAAAAAAATTTAAAAATTTCAACAAATTAATTTTCGTGATTGGGATAAAGAAAAATATTTGAGATACGATTTGCACTGAATTTTGGCAAATACCCAATCGTGTGACACTGCCTTTAAACTTGTATTTATACGGATGTTGTTAAAGAATGAACTATACAAAACTAACCAATATTAAATAACAACAAAAATAATATTTTAAAACTTTTAAAAATTTGGTGCGGCTATAATTTTTTCGACTACAGTACATTAGACTGCATCACCAAAAAAAGTTGCGGTTTTTCCGGCGGGATTACCAAACCTAGTATATTTTAAGACTTCTACCAAATGGATTTTTTTATGAAACAATTGTTTTTTAAAGATTTTTTTGGAAAAATTCCCCTCAAATGATAAAACAGTTTAAAATTAAAAAATTTACATAAAAACATTAAAAAATTTAATCAAAGGAATCATAATAATGAGATTTTTGATGCTGTTTTTTAACTGTTTTCAAAGATTTGTGTAAGAAAAACTTGAATAACTGCAGTGGAAAGGCATTTTCTCACCCTTTTTATAATCCACAAGCAGCTATATTTCCCGCTATGAATTTTGAGTTTGCTCTCTTTAGATCTAGGTGTGCGATATGTTAAGGACTTATATAAACTCGAAAACATCCTCGAATTTCGTCCTTTTAACTTTATTAGCTTAAAAAATTGCCAATTCGTCCTTGGGAATCCAAAATATTCAATTTTTTTTTAATTCTAAAGAGATTTCCTCTTGCATTCGGTACCCATATTTTTATTCTACATTGGATTGAATTTTTTAAATAATTTTTGGAATCAATCACATCTTTGAAATTAGAAAGTCCTTTAAAATAAATCCTGAAGGCAGAGAGAAAAAATAAAAACGCAACTTTAAATAAAAACGTAGGTTTCAAACCCATTTATTTATTATTTATTTTATGGTAGGGAGGCTTCTCAAACAATATAGAAAAAATTTTTTCGACTTTAGTTGAAAAGTAATGAATATCTAAGTCCCGGGACTAATCCCGGAATCCCGGGACTAATCCCGGGATCCCGGGATTGTGATAACGACATCCCGAAAATCCCGTGATCGGAAAAGCAGAAAATTAACATCCCTAACTCCAATGTAAAAGTGAATCAACAGTGTTTTTATTTGGTAACACAAATTCGCCATAAAACTATGGGCGGATGAATAGCGCATTTATCTACCTATACCTAAATTTTTCAATTAAAATTTAGCTGTCCCATACAAGTTTGAAAATATTTCATTTTTTATTTACAGATGGAAATCAAATGATAACACAACACTTTCATTATATTTTTATCATTAATGTTAAGCGTTTCTGCAAAACACTTTGTTAAACAAAAACGCTCGAAATTCGCGATAAAAATATAATAAAAGTGTTGTGTTATAACTCGTACTATGGTTTTTACAGTGTGGCGAATGAAAGCAACAACCGCAGGTTTTACGAAAATAATTTCGAATACGAATTATTTTTCTGCATTTTACAAAAATTTCGTAAAAAAAAACAAAAGAAATAATACGAAATTCTTTAGTAAATAGTAATATGAACGCATTCGTAAAATATACTTAAGATCTGATGCCTCATATTTTCGTAGTATGTACGAAAACGGTTTTGTACAATTGACGAAAACTTTCGTGGCCCAAAATGGTGAAAAATTTCGTAGGATGTACGCAAGTTTTCGTTATATTTACGCAGATTTTATTTTCAGTGTATCCAGCACCTGTTTGCCCGCGCTGCTGCCTTTATAGGTTGTCGCAGAGAACTAGGATTTCTCTTCTGAATGATTTTAATTTTTTGAATTTTATATCGAAATTGACAGAAAATAAAAAGTTATTTTCCATTTACTTACTTTTCAAATTGTTCAAATAAATTGTTCAAAAATATGGTTCCTAGCATACCAGCGGAGTCCGATAGTAGAACGAAAAGGGGCTTTACGGTTTTTTAAATGTTAATTTGGTTTATAATTAGTATGTATTTAAGTGTTTTCATCATTTCTTTGTATTAAAAAAACGCGAAATTAAAATATGATTTACATATTATTCAGTAAAAAACAGATAAAAACGGAAAAATCCTGAAGTAAATCAAAAAATATTATTTATCTTGTTTAAAATACGTTCCTTTTTAACACTAAATGCATTCGAAACTGCTATAACATCAACAGTTTATTAAGCGGGGTCGCTTTTCAGGAACATTCGGAAATGACGATCAGTTTCTTCTTGATTGAAAATTTCTTTTTCAGTTCACAGACTAGAGAAAAAAAAAAGATAACAAAAATTACTCCCTTCTCACTCCATATCGAGGCGCTCTGAAAACGCTATTTCAAGGTGTTGCTGTGGGCGTCCTTTTTTACTCCATATTCAGAGCGCTCAGCAGTTGCTTCCTATTGAAATGAACGTAGCAATGTTTTGTTCAATGCCAAATTTTAAAAAATTTGCCATGCAAATATTTCAAAAGTGGTGTAATGAGTTTTAAATCTGGAATGTTCGTGCAAGGTGTCAGATCGAGCACTTTAATTTGATACGTGACGTGTCTCTGTACGATTAGTAGATCGCTGGGAATGAACGCCTTATCTTAGAATAATAAATATTATAGATTTTTAATAAATAAAACTTATTTGCTTGGTACACTGTTAGCGTTTTTGCATATTCTGCTTTTACCATTTTCTTATTACTTTCATACTATTTTTGGTTTTCAGTTTCTGTACTTCTTTGAGCTATGAAATAGTTGGTCACATTAAGTATGAGTATGAGTAAAGACTGTAAAGTTTTTTGTTTGCCACTTATATTTAATTACTTATTTTTAAGAATTTCCAATTAAAATACAGTTCATTCTCTAATAAAACCCACTGTAATTTTTAACCACTTGAAACTTGCACATTATTAGACTAACACCCCTATTCTGCAGCACTTTCGTATTCGGATTTGGCTACGAATCGTAGAAATGGTATGCTGCAATCCGAATCGTATCTTCGAACTAAAGCCTAAAGCTTTTTTGCGTAATTTCGTACGAAAACAATTCTGTGTCGGAAGCGAGATAAAAATTAAGCAAAAAGATGTAAATCGATGTGTCTTTGCAGGAAATATTAGTGGTGTGTAGTTATTAGCACAATGATTTTGGGTTGCTGTATCCAAACGCATCACCCGAATCTGGAAACTTTAACATGCACGTGTGGTCAAAGGATTAAACTCTCATTTAAAATAAAGGTTCCAAATTTCCGAGCTTTAGTTTATTAATAATTCGGTTTGAACCATGCACTTTGTTTGTAAATTTCGATGTGGGTTCTACGCAAAGATGCAGTGGATGTCGTAGCCGGAGTAATATGCACAATAAATGTTTTATACCTTTCACAGTAGAAGAGGACTTCCGCGCCATTCTCCGGCAACACAGAAAAGAGAATTCTCATTAGTAAGGTTTATAATCCCTAAGCGCGGCCGAAGGCAGAAGCAAGCGCAACCAGGTGGTGGACCTAACAAAATCATATTTTCAATAGCTTGGAAGAAGCTGGTATTGCATTAACTGGATTTAGAACCAGTTCTTCAGGCATAGGAGGAATTATAGCTTGTGGCTCAACAATTCAACCAGAAGCTGACATAGATGCGTCTATGGTTACTATGCCCGACAGCTCCGCATAGCTTTGTGAATCCATTGCCATAGCGTGCTCTTACTCCGCTGCTATAATTGCAAATGCATCAGAATCCATAATTTACCTCAAAATATGTAAAATCAACCAATTTTACAATAAACAAGCACATGATAAGTGTTTCTTTAATTCCTTTCCATTTTGCTTTCCTTCATACAGCTGAATAGAATAAGGGTGTAAAATTTAATGTGCTATAAAACTGTGTACTCAAAAACTTGTTTAACACTACTGAGAAAAAGTTAGAAATTTGGGTGAAAATTTGTTGAATTTTTTGTAGTTTTCTACAAAGTTTTAAACTATGGGTTTTGTTAGTGAATGAACTGTTTTTTAATTGAAAATTCCTAAAAATAAATAGATAAACATGAGTGGCAAACAATATCATTTTGAAAAGGGGGAATGTTTCGAATGTCATATTTTTCACATTCGCGAATACGAATGCCAATGTTAGGAATAAAACTAAAAAAGCTATAATCAACTCAAGTCATTATTTTTATTACTTAATGATTTTGTAAATTATTAGAACATTGAACGAGTGCTTAACCTATACCGTGCTTAAATCTAGTAATCAAAGTTCAAAAGGGGTTTATTATATTTCAAAACAAGCAATTTTTCTGCCTTTTCTCCCATGAGGCGATTTCTTAGAGGTTCGTATATAAGGCCGGCTGCACTGAACCATTGCTCACTTGGAACTCTGGCCAGATCTGTCAATGTATCGTATTTTAGTGTAGTTTTCCTCCAATCTAGATGATTTTCACCGAGATGAGCTAATTTTTCTTTAAGTCAGGCCTTCAATTTTCAATGTCTCCAGATTCTACATCCGAGCCTTCGCTTTCGCTGGAGGAATCTAAAATTATTTCAAGGTTGCTTATAAGACTTTTAGCAGTACTTATTGAAGTCCCATCAATGTTGCTTGATATACTACTACTTAACCGTTTAGCGCCTGAAGCTAATACGGTAGACAAACGGGCTCGATTATTTGCATAACCAGCCTTAATTTGCTTTAACTCATGCATTTTCCTCTTTAAAATGAGAATAAGCAGCCGAACGAATGCACGAAATTTTTGGGAATTAACTCGGATCCGGGGAATTTTCGAACACAACACTGGTAAAAACGGCCAGTTGTTGTCTTTTGTACAAGTAATATGGTAGACAGACGGAGAAAATTAATTTGCATTAATAAGCATAAATGCAAATTAAAATTTTACCCTTACAGACGGCAGTAATGTGAATAAACCAGCCGCAAGGTCGTGGGTTCGAGTCCCACGGCCAGTATACGTTTTTTTAATTATTTTTAATTTTTTTTTTTAATAGTTCTATATTTTTTTTACGTTGCTTTCAGTTAGTTGTTGTTGACTTTTTAATAAAACTCAACTCTAAAAATTAAAATTAACTAATAGTAAAATAAGAAATGTGATATAAAATAAAGCAAATGCAAATAAAATAAAGTAAAATGAAATATATAAATAAAATAAATTAAAAAAATATAAAATAAACAATAAAAACAAAAAATTTTTCGCAATCGCTCCAACCGAGTATCGAACCTGGCAGCTAGAGGCTTGTAGCTCGCAACTCTCACCACTCGGCTACCACGTACGCGAAACTCGACTGCTTCGTTTGCTTACTTGTACAAAAGACAACAACTGGCCGTTTTTACCAGTGCTGTCATCGAAAATTCCCCGGACCTGAGTTAATTCCCAAAAATTTCGTGCATTTGTTCGGCTGCTTATGCTCATTTTAAAGAGGAAAATGCATGAGTTAAAGCAAATAAAGGCTGGTTATGCAAATAATCGAGCCCGTTTGTCTACCGTGTTACTGTAGCGAATGTCTCAAGAGGTATGTATGCATCATGACAGCTTTACATTATAAGGCCGAACCCGGCTCGCTTTTCCATTAAATGAAATTTTTTCTGTCAGTACGGCACTTATAAAATAAATCTCCATAACAAATTTAAAATAAAAAATACTTCCTGAGATTTTGTATCCTTCCAGAGGTATGTATTAAGAAATTTTGAGTATGTATGGGAGGCGACATGCCTCCTTTTTTAATAACTCACATGTTTTCCATGAGGAATTGATACATTTTGTATACACAACTCCTTTCCAAGTTGCAGTATTCTTCCATAAACACTTCCAGGAATATGTGGCACGAAAAAGTCAATTTGTACAGGAAGTGCTACGCCCCTTTTTCTTATAACCCTAATCCTCTTCCATGAATTTAAAATTGATTTTACATTCCCCAGTACCAAGTCCCAGTACTCTACCATGAACACCTCTAGATATATGCAGTATAAAACAGTAAATTTGTACGGGAGGTACCATGCCCCTTTTCGAATAACGCAAATTTTTCTCCATGAGTATGGAATTAATTTTATATACACATCTCGGTGCCAAGTTCCAGTCCTCTGTAATAAATACCTCCAGAGGTATGCAGNTAAATAATAATAGAGAATAATCGAGCCCGTTTGTCTACCGTATTAAAGCTGTGACAGACGACAAAGCTTATGCATATAATCTGGCATACATATGCGCATAATAATTTTGACCTCACAGACGGCAGTTATGCGGATAAACGAGCCGCAAGGTCGTGGGTTCGAGTCCCACGGCCAATTAAATTTTCATTTTATTTTTATTTTTTTTTTCATTCTTTTTTTTATAAGTTCTATATTTTTTTTACGTCGCTTTCAGTTAGTTGTTGTTGACTTTTTATTAAAATTCAACTCTAAAAATTTAAATTAACTGATAGTAAAATAAAAAAAGTGATGGAAAATAAAGCAAATGAAAACAAAATAAAGTAACATTAAATATATAGATCAAATAAAATAAAAAAAAATATAAAATAAATAAAAACAAAAAAAAATTTCGCAATCGCTCCAACCGAGGATCGAAACTGGCAGCTACAGGCTTGTATCCCGTAACTCTTACTACGCGGCTACTGCGGACGCGGAACACGCGCGCTTTGTTCGCTTACTTGTAGAAAAGACAACAGCTGACCAGTGTTGTCAACGAAAACTGCCCGGATCCGAGTTAATTCCCAAAAATTTCGTGCATTTGTTCAGCTTCTTATGCGCATATTAAAGAGGAAAATGCATGAGTCAAAGCAAATAAAGGCTGGTTATGCAAATAATCGAGCCCGTTTGTCTANGCTGGTTATGCAAATAATCGAGCCCGGTTGTCTATCATATAAGCAAACGAAGCAGTCGGGTTTCACGTACGCGGTAGCCGAGTGGTGAGAGTTGCGAGCTACCAGCCTGTAGCTGCCAGGTTCGATACTCGGTTGGAGCGACTGCGAAAAATTTTTTGTTTTTATTATTTATTATTTATTTTATATTTTTTTATTTTATTTTATTTATATATTTAATTTTACTTTATTTTATTTTCATTTGCTTTATATTATATCACATTTCTTATTTTACTAGTTAATTTTAATTTTTAGAGATGAATTTTGTTAAAAATTCAACAACAACTAACTGAAAGTAACGTAAAAAAAATATAGAACTTATAAAAAAAGAATGAAAAATAAATAAAAAAAGTTTACTGGCCGTGGGACTCGAACCCACGACCTTGCGGCTGGTTTATTCGCATTACTGCCGCCCTGCAAAAATGGCGACTACTCCATGCATGCGTGTGAAGAGTACTCCCTAAAGACCAAGGAGTACTCCAAAATTAACCACAATTCATATGATAAGTATAGTCCAATTAACATTGCGATGTCCTACGGCAGGACAATATACTCCATCCCTGCATTACATCAGAGTAGCACAAAACAACTCCAACATATTAACAATGGCATTGTTGTTATATTTTTTCGTTTGTACACGCTTTTGTTCTTCACTTCTCAAATGCTTTTTCGAAATAAATAAAAACCAAGACAAAAATTAAAAATTACATGTTGCCTCTGACGGCATTCGAACCCGAACATGCTGGGAGCTAAGAACTAACAGCGAGCATCTCTACACGTCCAGCTACGGCCGGACATGCAAATGTGCTTCTAAATGCTCAACTTCAATCACATTTCGTTAAAACACGAGCAGTGATAGGATAACAAACAATAAGCTGGCGCAGAGACACGAGTTGGTCCGCTACAGCATGACAGAGGAACACGTTTGTAAGTACTCCAATTTACCACAAATATACTACATAGTCCCACGATTTTTGCAGGGCGTCTGTAAGAGTAAAATTTTAATTTGCATTTATGCTTATTAATTCAAATTAATTTTCTCCGTCTGTCTACCATATTAGAGTGGACTCTCTGCTCATGTACACATCCGCATTCGCAAATCACTCGTATCATTTGATGCGAATGCGAATGTGTAAAATGATTCGAATCATTTGTATAACGAATGCGAATGCAAATATTCACAACATCCCTGGTGCATACGTATATATATGTGTGTACAATAGGTTTTTACAAAAAAAAAAGTAAAGTCGTAATCGTAATACTCTCACCCAATAGGATTGTTCCATTCCAAACAAAAAATTATGCCCCTTTTTTCTTATTTTGAAATCAAAAAATATTTGGAGGTCGCTCCAAACCCTCAACGTTTTCCATGCTTTTTATTTGGAAATACCAATTTTTCGTAGAAATGTATAGAATTCCTCAAAATCAATATTATTCGTTTGCAAACTTTGTTTCTCTTCGGGAAACTTTCCATAATAATACCCAATGGTTTATTTAATCACTTTTCATAGTTCTTATTTAAAAATGGTTAAATAAACAATTTGATTTTATTACTGGACGTCTCCTGAAAGAAACAGAGTTTGTCGTTCGAAAAATATTGATTTTCAAGAATTCTAAACTATTTCCACGAAAATTTATTTTTCCCCCATATAAAATAGTACATGGAAAACTTTGAGCGCTTTCAGCGATCTCTAAATATTTTTTAATTTTGAAATAAAAAACGTGTATATTTTTTCGATATAGAGCAATCGTTGGGGATGAGATCATTCAAATTGCGATTTCATTTTTACACATACATTTTTGGACCACCGCAATGTTCATATGTATATATGAAAATGTTTAAATTGTTCGACGCGCATTCAGTTTAGCAAATAAATGACAATTTCCGAATCGATTGGCTGCATTTGCCTTTAACCAATTTGTGGTAATTTCCATATACATTATATCAATGCTACTCTTGCAGCTGAGGCATGCGGCAGCAATTGTTTGAAGCCTGAAATGATGAAGCAGTATCAGTGCCCCGTTTCAGACCGAAAGTATATATGCAGCAGGTTAATGCGATGTGTATAATTTAGAAATTTAATTTAACAAATTTTATTCTCTTAAGCTTAATTTTAGTGTGGTACACTCAAGAATGTGTGCAGAAATTTGGAGTTTGCACTCTTTAGAGGCAATTAAAGTACAGTTGGTTTCGAACAATGTTGTCATTTTGGTGTTTTTGCTGCTAGATTTTGGTATTTTATCATCGTTTGGCAGCAGTTCCGAAATTTAACCTTATCTTAATATATAAAAATCCCGTGTCACTGTGTTCGTTTACGCTTATCTCCGAAACCGCTTAACTGATTTTAATGAAATATTAAAAGATAGGATAGTTTTCAACCTGAGAAAAAAATATTTTTTTTCATCGAAATTTTTTCTATGCTTCTCGCAACGTGCTTCAAAATCCCGTGTCGCTATGTTCCTTTGCGCTAACCACCGAAACTGCACATATCCGAAGCGGGAGTTTTCCAATGTTACTCGCGGCTACGCTTCATATGTATGTTTATATTGGGGAGAAATACATACATACATAGGTAGTATAGCAACAAAATTAGGTTCTTTCCCCAAAATCCGGCCCGGATCCGGTAATTAGAGAATAAGCGAAAAGTTTGCTCTCAAAAGTGGAACAAAGTCCAGAAGTATGGGAACGCAAAAACCACATTTCGTGCTCAGAATTTGAGAAACAGCTGATTCACGTTGGTTTTGTTTTTGTCACACATGCAAACACTTATAAATTGAATTTCGGTTACACAAATTTGATTTTAAGTATATAAAGATTGAAAATACATCAACAGGACGTTCACTATTCCTTAAAAGCACCAAGTAAATGCAGGCAACATGTAAACACAAAACAGCTGATATGCACTTTGACACTTTATCCATTTTTACCCGGAGAAAAAGTCCGGGCTGTTTCGGGCAGGAAGAAGAAGACACTTACGATTCAATACGTTCCAACTTTCGCTCTCTATTACCCATTTCGTTGAGTACGGGAATGATTTCTAGGCTGGTTTGGGCACCCGCGGGATCCCGCATTGCGTACGCGAAAGAACCTATTATGTAGTATGTGTTTATACATATAACCATGCGCACATCAACAGCAACAAAACTTTTATCGTTTGCATACCATCCAATGTTATCCATTCCCCTGGCTGATGTTTGAACCGTAACCAGAGATAGTTTGTTTTACAAACGTAGTGAACATTAACCCTAGAATACTAACCTTATTTTTTATTCCTTTAATACTAACGTTCGCCTGTGAGGCTACTTTGAAAATAAGTACAAATTTTGTCTTTTTAAATCCTTAAATTTATTTAAAAAATTAGCTTAAACATGTTTCATATGTTTCTAAACTAAAAAAAATAAATTAATTTAATAATATTTTTAAAATTAATAAAAATAATTCGTATTGAAAAATAACACATATTTCATCATCTTTTTTAGAGGGGTAATTCAAAAAAAAATAAAGAAAAAATATTTTAAAGCGAACGAACTCAAACATTGCATAAATTATCTTAAAGGCATTCGTATTTACTTTCACACTTAAAAGGAATTGTTTATCTTTTCTATTGTGACTTGTACCTACAAATGAAATCGACTTTTTATTACCACATTGAGCCTTATGAATAAAAACTAAGCAATTGACTTTTCGTAAAATTTCAGACCTTTTACTTAAATTTATTTGAATAAATCAAGCAAAAGGTTTGAAATCTCAAGAAAAAGCAACTGCTTAGTTTTTTTTATTCATAAGGCCCATTCACTGAAATCTTCTTCCAAATTGTCCTCACTATCGCTTCCATTCAACGATATTTCTTCCAACCATTTTAGAACTTGTTCTTCATAGGTACCCCTCTCGAAAAGTAAAAAAAAAAATATTAAGTTCAAAACAGAATAAATAAAATTAAAAAAAAACTTTTTCATATACAACGCTTTTATAAATGGACTAAAAAGTAGAAAATAATATTTCTCAGTCAAAATTTGTTTTGATAACTTTTGATTTTGAAATTTTAGCAAAAGTCATTATAAACAATTAATGACATTGAAAACGAAAAACGTGGAGCGCATGCAGTACAAAGCATTCGATTTCATTGACAATAGTCAAACTACATAACATTCTACAGCGAAAGTACAAATTTGAGATCGATTTTAAGCTGTCGTTATTCATATGCCCACATACATACATATGTTACTTTTCATATCAATTCAAGTGTATTATATGCTCCCCACGCTTTTCATTTTTAATGTCATTAATTGTTTATAATGACTTTTAATAAAATTTCAAAATCAAAACAAATTCTGTGAGACTGAGAAATATTATATTCTACTTTTTAGCCCATTTATAAAAGCGTTGTATATGAAAAGATTTTTTTTTTATTTTATTTATTTTCTACTTTTTAGTCTTGCCTGTACAAAATTTTCATCTATGCTTCATTTATTCATAGTAATATGATATTAAATTTTGCAATAGATATTAAAATAATTCAACTTGCAGTGAAAAGAGAACAGAAGACTATGCAAGCAAAATGTTGTTTGCTCACATTTAGTATATGCCTACATATGTACATACATACATATAGCAGCAATTAATTTCATTTAAAGAAATGGCGTGTCGTCCATTTCCGCTGTAGCGTATGTAGTGCATATTTTTAACTTCTTCTGGCGAGGCGACATCTATCTCTAGAGTTTTTCTAATTGTATGTCTTTGATGTGATACCTACGGCAAGGTTGATATTTAGACTAGGTTTGCCATAAATACCTTTACTATATTTATAGTATATGGTGGTCTGGCCATACAACATTCAAAGCGGTCTGGACATACAACATTGCAAGTTGATAAAAGCGTTGTAATAATAATAAAATAATATATCTCAGTCCCATAGAATTTGTTTTGATTACTTTTGATTTTGAAATTTTAGCAAAAGTCATTATAAACAATTTATGAGATTGAAAACGAAAAACGTGGAGCGCATGCAATACAAAGCATTAGATTTATTTGACAATATTCAAACTACATACATAACATAGACCTAAAATTTCTACAGCGAAAGTACAAA
This sequence comes from Rhagoletis zephyria, assembly GCF_001687245.7. NCBI lineage: Eukaryota > Metazoa > Arthropoda > Insecta > Diptera > Tephritidae > Rhagoletis > Rhagoletis zephyria. The sequence goes on along the minus strand of NW_016158242.1, from coordinate 132,922 downwards.
TTTGAGATCGATTTTAAGCGGTCGTTATTAATATACCCACATACATACATATATTACTCTTCAATTTCTAATCAGGCCTATTACATGCGACCCACGCTTTTCATTTTCAATCTCATAAATTGTTTATAATGACTTTTGATAAAATTTCAAAATCAAAAGTTATCAAAACAAGTTCTATGGGACTGAGAAATATTATTTTCTAATTTTAGTCCATTTATAAAAGCGTGGTACATTAAACAGTTTTTTTTTAAATTTATTTTATACTTTTTAGTCTTGTCTGTATAAAATTTTGCAAAAGATACTAAAATAATTCAACTTGCAGTGAAAAGAGAACAGAAGACTATGCCAGCAAAATGTTCTTTGCTCACATTTAGTATATGCCTACATATGTACATACATACATATAGCAACAATTAATTTCATTTAAAGAAATGGCGTGTCGTCCATTTCCGCTGTAGCGTACGTAGTATGCTAATTGTATGTCTTTGATATGATACCTACGACGAGGTTGATATCTAGACTAGGTTTGCCATAAATACATACCTTTGCTATATTTATAGTATATGGTGGTCTGGACATACAACATTGCAAGTTGATAAAAGCGTTGTAAAATAGCCAACAAACATGTTAAAAACTGAAATAGGTACAGCAAACAAAATTACCTTTACTATTAACGTTCGCCTGTCAGGCGCCAAGAGGGCGTGGAACCAGAGAACTTAGATAGATAGAGAACCCGGCAAAAATCGTTGGACCATGTAGTCTATTTGTGGTAAATTGGAGTACTTACAAAAGTGTTCCTCTGTCATGCTGTATCGGACCAACTCGTGTCTCTGCGCCAGCTTATTGTTTGTTATCCGATCACTGCTCGTGTTTTAACGAAATGTCATTGAAGTTGATCATTTGAAAGCACATTTGCATGTCTGGCTGTAGCTGAACGTGTAGAAATTAGAGCTCTCGATTTTGTTCGCACATTTTCAAACAGCCCGGGTATATGAGCAGCGAGTACTCGCACACTTGTTCAATGCTCATTACTCGAAAATTTTCGAGCATGAGCTCGAGCAATTCGAGTTTTTTCGAGTAATTTGAGCAATGTTTTTTTTATTATATTGACATTTTTGGTAGCAACTTTTAAATTTTTCAAATTATTGATATATAACGCAAAGATTGTTACATTAGTATTTAATAATATAACATGAATTAGAAAGCAGCTGCTGACAAATACAATTTACAAATTTTCTTTTGTTTATGAAATTGTTCAAAAACTCGAAAATTTTGAACAAACATTTGAGCAGTTGAGCAATGAACGAGTTTCGAGCGAGTATCGAGCTACTCGCATTGCTCGATACCCGGGTATCTGTTAGTTCTTAGCTCCCAGCATGTTCGGGTTCGAATGCCATCAGAGGCAACATGTAATTTTTAATTTTTGGCTTGGTTTTTATTAATTTCGAAAAAGCATTTGAGAAGTGAAGAACAAAAGCGTGTACAAACGAAAAAATATAGCAACAATGCCATTGTTAATATGTTGCAGTAGCTACTCTGATGTAATGCAGGGATGGAGTATATGGTCCTGCCCTAGGACATCGCAATGTTAATTGGACCATATTTTTTATATGAATTGTGGTTAATTTTGGAGTACTCCTTGATCCTTAGGGAGTACTCTTTACACGCATGCATGGCGTAGTCGCGATTTTTGCAGGGAAGGTGCAAATTTTTGGAACGCAAAATTGTTTGGCTGAAAAATAAATCCATGGAATATCACCACACCGCGATTAACATTTCAACAAGGGTTAACAGAGAAAAATGTAAATTTCTGTAATGATAATGTTATATTTGTTGCAAGTGTTTGGCTATGTGTTGCTAGGTTGCAGGTGAATGCAGAAACATATTCATGCATATTTTTTTATAAAATTAAATAAACTAATATAGTTAAATTATATTAAATGTACTTTTATATTAGTTAGAATTACTGATTTGCATATCTGCATGACCATTTTTTAAATATAATTTATTCAGTAGTTAATATTGCTAAAAACTTAAAAAGCATATGTTCAAGTTCGCTTCTTGTACGAGTATTATATTACGTATATAGTAAAAATGCATGTTAAAATGGTAAAATTGGTAAAAATGCATGTTATTGATAGTTTTGATTTATTAAAAAAAAAAATCAACAATTTTTATGAGCTCGAGTCCGTATTGAATGCAAATTTATTGTGGAAAAGCAACAATAATTTGAAAATAACAAAAACAAATAACTTAAGGACGAGCACACCTAAAAGTTAAACATTCTAATAATAGAAATATTAACAAAAACCAACAAAACCCACAACCACATGATCAAGTGAATTGCAGCAGAATAGCTGCGCTTGTTGTAGTGGGCTTAGCAAAGTGAAATAGTGGAAAATAAGCAACAAGAATTAACAAGACAAACTTAGCACAGTGCGTAGGCAACTGGCTGAGTCAGTGGTGATCGTCGGTTCGAATCCTACTGAAAGAAGTCTGATGAGGAAATGTGGTGATTTCCGAAATAGCTATCACTTCTACCATTTTTTCAAATTATTGTTGCTTTTCCACAATAA
>NW_016158242.1:124260-129736 GCF_001687245.7 Rhagoletis zephyria | reverse complement strand
GTGCGGATAGGATCGCTATAGCTTCAGCGTCGAAAATAGTAGATAGTTCAGCTACCGCTCCATGAGATAATGTATTACTCCTATCATCAACTACTGAAAATGATGTGCAAACATCGGTTTTGGATCCATCAGTAAACAGGAGGTGCCAGCCTTTATTTTTGAAGGTTTGTACGGTGTCAAAGTAATGTTGGACGTAAGCGTTTGGAGTTGTGGTGTTTTTCTTTAGACGAGCCAATTTGTCAATGAAAGAGTTATCAGTCAATAGCCAAGGGGGGTGGCTTTCGCGAATGTTAAGTTTACGACTGGTGTCAATTCCAAACTCTAATGCCATTAGATTTAGTCTGTAGATCGCTGAAGGCTTTTTCATTCTGGTGGTTCTGTTTCTGGTTGAAGTCACAAAGTCATGCAGAAGATTAGATGTGGGGCATGCGAGTTTGTGAATAAGCCTACCGTTGACGATACGTATCCTGTCCTGAATGGACTCCAGTACACTCTCGGCCTGTAAGTTTATCGTTGGTGTTGTAGGAAACGCTCGTAGGCTCGCACGTATAGCCGTGTGGTATGGTGCTTGGATACATCGAATGTGACTTTTGGCACAGCTGCCGTAAATCGGTAGCCCATAGTCAATCTTTGCAAGGATTGTTTGTTTGGTGAAATTGAGGAGAACGTTGGTATGGATGTTGGTTTTAGGAGAGGACAAGTATTTGACAAGGTTGAGACGGGAGGATAAGTTTATTCTTAAATATAAACAGTGCTGTTTAAAGGTATATGTATGGTCAAAAAATAGGCCCAGAATTTTAAGGTGTTCAACATTTATGATATTTACATTCTTATGACTAATTACTAGACTATTACAGCTTCTTTTCTTACAAATGTGAAGATGTTTAGTTTTGTCCAGTGAGATTACGGCTCCAGAGGAATTGCACCAGCTGTCGATTGAGTGGAGGGCATCTGATAGTTGTTGTTGTATTTCTTGTGAATCTTGGTGCTTTGCTACGATGTAAAGGTCATCGGCGTAAATGCAATGTTGCAACTTTTTGTTGTTGTAAATAATTTGACTAAGGTCATCAAACGCTATAATAAATAAAGTAACGGAGAGGGGAGATCCTTGAGGGATTCCATTATACACGGGGTGTACCTTTGAAAACACGTGATTAACTTTGCTTCTAAATTGTCTATTAATGAGGAATGATTTCACGTAGTTGAAAATTTTGGGACCAATTCCCCACTTGGAAAGTTTCTGTAGTACTACATGAATCCCGATTTTGTCAAATGCTTTGACAAAGTCTACTGAAAGGATAGAGATGTGGTTTTTGGCAGCTAAATTTTTGCAAATCAGGTGATCTAAGAACAAGAGGGCGTCGGTTGTACCGGTTCCTGGTTGGAATGCAACTTGTGCAGGAGCTAAAAGTTTCTGAAATTTTATAAACCACATCATTCGTTTGGATGTCATTTTTTCCAAAAGTTTTCCGAGACATGGAAGGAGCGATATAGGCCTATAGGAGTCTATGAGATCAGTCTGTTTATTGGGTTTCCTTAACGGGATTATAGTTGAGGTTTTGTAGCTTTGAGGGATAGTTTCCGTATCAAAGATCCTATATAATATATAAAGATCCTATATAAATTTAGAAACCGGTATTTAAAGGATGGTGGGCTATTTTTTAATCATATCATAAGATATTTAATCAAACCCGGGCGTTTTTCCCTTGGAAGTTTTCAAGCATGAGTTAAATTCATTCATAGTTAAAGGAGACTCTATTTAGTGAGCCGGGCTAGAGCGGCAATTTTCAGGTAAAAAGTTTGAGTAATTGTTTCGAAATTCAGGTAAAAAGTTTGAGTTGTGAGAATTTGACGACCACGCCTCAGCGAATGCTTCTGAGATGTCGCAGGGTTCGTTAAGACAGCTGTTCCCTACTCGTATGGTATTAATCGAGGTACACGAAGGAGATCCTACTAATTTACGGATAATTCTCCAGTTCTCAGACGATGAAGTGTTGGGTTTTACACTCCCTGTAAACTCTAATAAGCTAGCGTTCTTTGCTGCCCTCCTGGCTTTGTTAAAAATGGCATTTTTCCTTTTGTAATCAATGAGGTTTTCAATGGTGCAGTTCCTTTGATAGGAGCGCAAAGAAAGGGGGTTTTTCGTCCGTCAATTTCTTCAGTTCTGGGGACCACCAAGGTGTTTATTGTACGTACTTTGCGGTACCGAGGGAGTTGCGGCTGAATGAAAAATTTTTTTAATCTGTGCAGCCTCTTTGTTTGTGTTCGATGATATCGGGTATAATATGCTGGCTTCGATAATGCCTTCCTGAAAAAGGGACCAGTTGGCGCGTTTGATATTATAATGCGACGTTCTTGGGACAGAGTTTACGGTATCGAGATTGACCGTGGTGATGGTGGGCAAGTGATCGCTGTTATGAAGGTCATTAATTGTTCTCCAAAAATACTGTGGTGCAAGTTGGGATGAGCAAAGTCCTATATCGACATGTGTGAAGGTATTGTGGGTGCTATGATGGGTGGCGGAGCCGTCATTTAGCACACAGAAATTTGAGGAGAAAACAAAGTCTTCAAAGACTTTCCCTTTTACGTTTTATTGTGGCGATCCCCATAGTGGGCTCCAGCCATTCAAATCGCCAAGGAGTAGAGAAGGACAATTTATTTGCAAACGATATTAAAAAAGTCTGCAGCTACAATTGTTTGTGAAGGTGGTATATACATAGATATGATAGCAAATTTGGTTTTTAGGTGTAATTCTACAGCGACGAGAGATATGCTAGAAGTGATATTAAGTAGTCTGTGTGGTATGGAGTTTTTAATAAAGAGTGACATGCCCTGTTTCGCTGTGGTATTATGTATAAAGTTGTGAAAATAGCCCGTGTATGTCTTGGGTATAATAGGTGATTCATCGTATTTGCAGTGAGTCTCTTGTAGACAGATAATATTGGGAACAATTTCTTTTATCAACATTTCCAGATCCACATAATTTTTACGATAACCTCGTATATTCCACTGAAGAATGTCAGGCATCGATAGATAATACAAAGAGAAAATAAACGGTCTTTGCTCTTATTTACAATAGAGTTAAATATCGTAGAAAGAGAGAGAACGTTATAGTTATAAATTAGTTAGTAGGGTCAGCTAGTTGTGGAGGGAGATTCGAGTTGTGTAGATGGACATCGCGATTATGCGGTAGAATGTTATTTAGAATGGACGGAAGAGATAATTGAGGGTATGAGATAATATTTGGTGGAGTTAGAGACAGAGAATTATTTGGTGGGTGAGTGCATACAGAGTCTATATTTCCGGATGAGGAGATTAGCGAGTTAGTATTGTTTGTTTGTAATGGTACAGAGCGGGAGTCAATAGTTTTTGTATTTTCGGTGGCGGTATTATACAGAGAGTGACAAGCGAGTTCAGAGTTTTGAATATTAATTGTGGTATTGATAGGTGGAAGTTCAGCAACAGAAGAATAAACGATTTCGGAATTGTTTCCAATATGATTTTTTGCGTGTTCTTTGTTACTATCGCCGCCGTTATTGCTGGCGTATTTTAGAGTTGAGGAGAAAGATTTGTTTTTATTAACTTGTATTGGGTTATTTTGTTTGTAGAAAGGTCTGGCATCAGCAATGCTGCATTTCTTTTGTCTTTATTTTCAGAATTTCTTTCTGCTGTTGAAATTTTGGGCAAGAGGGAGATGAGGCAGGGTGGGGTTCAAAACAGTTAGCGCAAAATTCACGGGTGCATTTAAGTGGTTGGTGCGGAGGAAGATTACAAGTGCTGGGTTACTCTTACAAAACTTAATAGTATGCCCTAGAATTTTGCAATTCCTGCAGCGCATGGGGGAGGGATAATATTCGCGAACTGGTACTTTGTACCAGGCAATATCAATGCTTTTTGGGAGTTGGTATAAGTTGAAAGTAAGCAATATTAGACCAGATGGTACTCTATCGCCGCCAATAGGTTTTGTAAATTTGTAGATACCTGTGACACCCTGAGATTTAAGATCCTCTAAACTTTCGTTGTCCAGAGTAGAAATTAAGTTGCGATCATAGATAATGCCTTTGGAGGAGTTCAGCTTATCATGTAAAGTGACCACAACTGAACACAGTCCGCCAAAATTTTTTGTGCGAAGGAATTTATCTGCCACTTTCTGGTTGTTTGCTAGAACAAGTAAACTGCCGTCACGTAACATGCTTACTGATTGAATTTCGGTGCTAATTGTATCCAAAGCCTTTTTTTTGCGAAAACACTGAAGCTAGTAAGTGAATTTTTTACGTCAGCAGATTTAATGAGGACAAATTTTGGGCTTTTTTGATTTTCATTTCTTTCAGGTAAGGGGGGGGAATATTTCACTAGTAATATTGGTAATTGTTTTTCCACGTTTGCGAGAGGGGCTGCTTAGGGTAACTTCGTCTAGTTCCCTAAAGCGATTCCCCGAAAGAGGCGGGGGACCGCCTTTCATTTTCACAGCACAACACTTCTATACAAGTTTTGATTTGCAAGAAAGACACGATAAGAGAAAAACAGGCGCAAAATAAACTGTGAGTTAATTCGTATGCACGAAAGATAACAAAAGATGGCACGGTATTCAGAGCGGTCTTAGGCAGAAGCATGGGCGTAGCCAGGTAGGGGCAGTGGGTGCTCGAACCCCCTAACTTTCAAATTTTCCTTATATATAGATAAAATAGTACCCTGAAATGCCAGCTTAATAGGGTCGAGCCCCCCCTAAATTTCATTCTACGCCGATGGGCAGAAGTGTACTATGAGAGCTAGCCGGAGACTGTTTTGTGAAAATTATGTACACATGCAATTGGCAAACTATTTGGTGATTTGCCGTCGATATTTCAAAGGGGCTTTTGGTCGAAAAATCGGCTTTTTCTTTTTTATCGGTTCTTATGGTAGCTTCTATGCTAGATATTTCCAATGCAATACACCAGAGCTTCTTATAGTGGGTTCCGCGGAACCCAAGGGTTCCGTAGAAAAGTCACCGGGGTTCCGCGAAATTCATTTTGGTATGAATAAGCACGGCGGTCGGTTTCAGTTGCACACAGAAAGAAAAGTTCTATAAACAGCTGGACCGAGACGCAATTATCTATTTTCAAGTTTACATATGTACTCGTAGTTAGTACCTATGATTGCCGTACTGTGTGCCACACCTGCAAAAAAGCGTTGAGCTTGCGCTTGGCAGCTTGTTTTTGTTCTAACTTTTATGTGTTGTTGGACGCTGTAGCCAATAGTTATACAGGGTGTCCCAGAAGTAACGTGCCAAACTTTAGGGCAAGGTAGGTGGGGGGGGTGAGCTCACTGATAAACAAAAAATTTTCAGGTAAAAGTGTCACCGTTTTTGAAATATTTACATTTTTTCGAATTTAAAAAAAATCGTGCCTTTTCATGTGTTTTCTTTAACTGCAACTACAAACCGGGCAATACTTAGTAAATTTTTTATGTAAAATACTTCCAGATAGTTGCCTCTCCA